>NC_085138.1:58915185-59046441 GCF_035046485.1 Aedes albopictus | reverse complement strand
GATACTTTTTCGTGAACAACTTACCAATTGTAGATACATCGACAGTTGCTAAAGGTTGAACGTAAGTTAAATTTTTTCGTACAAATATTAGCAATATCACTCAACTATCAAAAGCACTGCAAATGACCAGAGCTGGGTCCCTAGTTAGCCTAGTGGTTAGGGCTATGGATCGCCAAACCGGAGACGTCTCAGTCGAGGAAATTTTCTCGACTCCCTGGACATAGTGTATCATTGTACTTGCCTCACAATATACAAATTCATTCAATGACAGGCAAAGAAAGCCCTTCAATTAAAAACTGTGGAAGTGCCCAAAGAACACTAAGTAGAAGCTAGACAGGCCAAGTTCCAGTCAGTGGGAACGTAGAGCCATTAAGAAGAAGAAGCAAATGACCAAAACGTTGTTAAGACAATCTTAGTTAAAATTTCAATCATGTGAGAATGTGCAAATATACATACGTAGCTTCATAAAGCCCCGGAAGCGTTTTCGGATGTTTGCGTCGAGTTAAACTGTTTTCCTGCCCTAAGCCACCGAAACAACTATTAGTCCATATAATTCCCATATCCGTCATACTTTCCGTGTTGAGCAAACCCCCTCCCCAAAGGCAGCAACCAACTGAGCAATTCACCGAAACCATCGAAGTTTTTTCCTTCGACTAAAAACTCTCTTCCTGTTGGCCCTACTATTATACTCGGGGAACGAACCAGATAACAGGGCGACAACAGGCATCCCTCTTCGGAAAAAAGAGAGCAAAAAGTCACACATCGTTGCACTTGATTGCACAACAACAACGCGGGTAACTAACAACTAGACCTATAACTCCGAGCTACCATTTCGCTGAACTGTCTGTCCCAGGCCACACGTCACTCGAGGGGGATTAGTGTGGATGTCAACAGTAGGCACAGCACAGCAGCCACAGGACCAACACTAACTGCTGTGTGTCAGTCGGTTGAATTCGGTTCAACGATGCCAGTTGACCGCCGGCCGGTGGATGCTGCGCTTAACCAAATTCGTTGCGGTTCAGTTGATACCAACATTGAGACGGATCAGTACATGCGAAAACTGCACTTTATGTTGTGCACCCAAATTCAATTTGAAGCCGAAATTTTTCCAAACGTTATTGTGAAGGTTTTTCTAAGTTTTTCTGTAGTTTTGGTGCTCAACAACATAAAAGGGGTAGAATATAATGCTCCAGTTTGTCTAGTGGTTAAGGCTAAGGATCGCCAATCCGGAGACGGCGAGTTCGATTCCCGTTCCAGTCGGGAAAATTTTCCCCCTGGGCATAGTGTATCTTTGTACTTGCCTCATAATATACAAATTCATGCAATGGCAGGCAAAGAATGCCCTTCAATTAATAACTGTGGAAGTGCTCAAAGAACACTAAGTTGAAGCGAGGCAGGCTAAATCCCAGTGGGGACGTAGAGCCATAAAGAAGAAGAAGAAGATAATGCTGAATATTTTTCTGGATATCCTAGGTCATCCAAACTGTTCTAGAGTTTAGATCCTAAAGTCTACGGGTGTAACGGTAACTTCTTTCATTACACAAGGCTACAGTTCGATAGTTTTCAAACCAGTAAGTCAAGAAAGTTTTCTGAAATTTCAGTAGGCAGTATTAGATTAGTCGGGATATCTTAGGTCATCCACCAGGTGTTGCAGAAATGCCGCGAATACAACGTGCCCACACATCACTTGTTCATCGATTTCAAATCGGCGTATGATACAATCGATCGAGAACAGCTATAGCAGATTATGCACAAATACGGATTCTCGGATAAACTGATACGATTGATCAAGACGACAATGGATCAAGTGATGTGCGTAGTCCGAGTATCAGGAACACTCTCGAGTCCCTTCGAATCTCGCAAAGGGTTACGAAAAGGTAATAGTCTTTCGTGCTTGCTGGTTGACATCGCCTTAGAAGGTGCAATAAGGAGAGCGGGGATAAACACAAGTGGAACGATTTTCACAAAGTCCATCCAGCTGCTTGGTTGGGACAAAGTACAGCTTCCACCTTTCAATCAGCACACGTCCGTCCGTCAAGATGCTCCTGTTTTATCCCTGCACATTTCGACTCGTGTTACAAAGTAATAGAAAGATGCGATTAGTTTTTAATAGAACCTCCTAACCGTTAGTTCTTCCTACACGCTGCAAATAATAAAAAATGAGCTCTGATTACACATGACCAACCTGGGTGTACCAACAACTGATGTTGGTGATGTGTACTGATGTGAATAACACAACTGCTTCAATGCGGTTCGCGGTACTTTTACTGCACTCTCTTCTTCCACTCGTCATCGGCGGCAGTGAACCTTACCAACTTTACCGCAATTGATTCATATTTATCGTTTTTAATTTCCCCTCACAAAGGTAACGAACAGAACGCGGATTATTTCACTCACGGAGTGCAATATAACGCCAATACTGACGAGAGGTCTCTCGTCTTGTTGCTGCTCCTATCTGTTTGGCAGCCCAAAAAGCCATGAATCCGTGACTGCAGTGATTCCTGTATATCATTAACCGCGGTTTAATCGAATTTGCTGAATGCACCCCACGGTACCTATGGATGACGGATGAAACTGACACGCAATATATCGATTCCCAACGACCAACAACGTCGTCAACGATACCAACCTAGAGGGAAATACCTTTGATCAACGGTCTCTGATTGGGTATCGGAGTACCCACCACACCACACGGAATGGTAAGGTTCGGAATCAACGGCGATTGAAATCATCCGGTGATAGTATCGAAATCGAGGCAAATTTTATGGGGTCCAACCCAACTGGCGGCGTTGCCAGTCAACGACAGTCATTGACGACTGTGTACAGTGACCATCGACGAAATGATAATTAAATCTCCCTTTATGGCAATAATGGGTGCGCGCGCTGGCCAGTTGGTTTGATTTTGTTTGTATCCATATTCGATTGGACCAGTGCAGTGGACTACACTGCACAGTGCAATAAAGGAAGGGATGTTTGGTTCATTAAGCGAGCATAAAAGTAATTAGGAAAATTATTCCGGTTGTGGAGGTAATGAGTGGAATGATGGTCAAAATTTAAGGGATTTAATATGGGCTGGCACTAATTAGAACATCATTATGAAATGTAATTGGACAGTCCATGATTCCATAGTTCTGTGATCAAACAACAATGTATTGAAATGATTTCAGCAAAATCAAATGTCGGTGATTAGGGAAGCGTATCAATGTCGCAATATTTTACCACCGCTTGGTAGAACGTATTTAGTCTATGCCTGCCAGCGACCATAATCACAACTTCTCGCAAGTTCCTGGGAGTCCTTTTACTGGGTTTTTACTAGGATTCCTTCCAGACCTCATCTTAAAGTTACTTCCGCAATTCTTTCCGGAGTTTCTAGGGTGATTTGTTCAGGCATTCCCTCTGGGACTCCTATGATGATTCATTCTGCAATTTCTTGATATTTCTCATGGGACTCTTTTCAGGATTTCCCAATGCAATTTGTTAGGGTTTTTTCCAGGATTTCTTCACAGGATTCCTTCGGTTGTTCCCCCAGGAATTCCTCCAGTAATACCTCCCTAGATTCCTCCAGGAATTCTTTCCATGATTTATCCAATTATTACTTCTCCTTGTAATTCTGCCAGAGTTTCCTCCTAGGATTTGGATTCCTCCCGGGATCCCTTCAAGAGATCCTGTCGGGGTTCATTTAAGGATTCTGCCTAAGAATTCTCCAGAGGTTCTTCCCGTGATTCCTTCGAAGATCTCCCTTTGAATAAGTCTAGAGATAACTGACGGCAACAGCACCGTTGAACCCCATAGCCATCTTGGCAAACTAGATTCATGGCGCTATTCGTTCACGAATTTCCAACTCCTTCGTGAATTGCTCACAGGATTTTCCCCATGAGTTTCCAGGATTCATGCAAGGGTCTTACAGAGATTCATCTCGTATATGTCTTGTGGGAGCCTTTCAGCAATGCCTAGCGATTGGTCTCAGGCATTTCTCTAGGGGTTCTTTTCAAAATTTCTAAAGCTTTCTCGGTATTCATCTAAGATTTTCTCCAGGAGGTTCTTCCAGGGAATCCGTTTCCTGAGATTATTCCAGAGCTTCCTCCTTGGTTTCTTCCCAAGATTCGTGCATCGAATTGTCCCGGAATTTCCCTGAAGAATACCTACCGAAGTTCGCACAAGAATTTCTCTCTATATTCTTGCAGGAATTGGCCCGAGAGTCTTCTCAATAATCCTCGGTTTCTCCCAGAGTTTGATCCGGATCCTGGGTTTCACTCGGGATTTCTTCACAGATTCTTTCAGGATTCTTTTCGTATAGGAATTCCTATCGAAATGCATCTAAGGATTCCTTTCGGGATTCATCTAGTGAACCAGAACTTTTCTCAACTATTATTTACCAAGTAATGCTCTCGAACTTTATCTAGGGATTCCTTCAGGAGTGTAACTTTGGGATTCCAACCAGGATTTTTCCAATGATTCATCTTGAGATTCTTAAAGGGATGCTGCCACGAATTCCTCCTAAATTTTCTCCAGAGATTCTTCCCATAGCTCCTCCAGAGGTTTATTTTCCGTGATTCCTCCAGCGATTTATCCCGAGAATCATCCCAGTGAATAATTTCTGGAATTCTTCATAGACATCTCTCGAGATTCTGCCTTGATGTCTTGAAACCCAAAAAAAAAACTTTACAACACCGCTGACATTCCCTATCCATACATTGCAGTGAAGAGAATTGTCAGACAAAAGAGGCACAAAACAAGCAACAAAGAAGGTACGACGATTACTCTTTATCCCTACTGGTAACAGATAATGACATGATTTCGAATTTTTTGTTGCAGACAAAACGGAAGCTGAATTTGTTGCGTACTTTTCAACTCGTGAATAATCAATTATTGCTAACCCAAAGTCGAAACTGTTTGATGATAGAGCTTCACCAGAGTTGCAGTGTTTATCTACTCGAAGTTACCGTTCGAAAATCGCAATGCAAGGCTTAATAATCTCTAAACTCGTGGTGTACGATGTTAATCCCATTATTTTCAAGTTGGGACAAACTTATGTCGCATGGGTTTGTTTGTCGCAACAAATACAGGTTGCGACATTGTCATTATTGTTGCGCGATGGTTGAATTTTGATTCACTGATACATTGCATTACCGACCAATGGGGTCTCCCAAACGTCCCAACCTTCCCGTACAGGTTGTGGAGATGCAGAGTGCTATCAACGTCCGGGTTTTATCATAAATTTCTTCGTAATTTTATGTTCAGCATTTTTTTTACAAATTTTTTTCTTAAAATTCACTCCGATTAATCCTGTGCTTTCTTCAAGGATTTCCAAAAATTTCGTCCTGGGACTTCCTTAGGATCTTCCACGGATTCTATTCTGGATTTTTTCAAGGTTTTTTACTGAAATTTCTGCCAGACTGGGGAAAGTAGACTTCCCAGAATTCTTTCCGGGATTCCCCCCAAGGATTCTTACCGAAGCTTTTGTTGGGATTGCTTCCAGGATTTCCAGGATTTCATAAGGGATTCCTCTTTGATACTCTCCGAAAAATTCCTCCCGGGGTTCCTTTTGGAAGTTCTTTATGGATTTCTGTCAGAATTCCTCCTGAAGTTTGATTTTGGAACTCTTTCCGGAATTCCTTCTGGCACTCCTCTCGAAATTTAATTAGGGATTCGACCCAGGATTATTTAAGGAATTTTTCAGGGGATCCTTAAAGAATTCCTCTCATGGTTAGGCATAAAGCAAGTCGCTTTCTGATTTTGGCCACCTAGCATGCTTGTGGAGCCTCGTAGCCGTGCGGTCACCAAGCTTCTAATCGCTCCATACTGTGGGGTGCGGTTTCGATTCCCGTTCCGGGCGATGAAACTTTTCGTGTGGATAGTTTCTTCTACAAATCCACTGGTGCATGCTCTGTGTATCCCTTGTCTAGTGTTAAGTTTCGTTCAGTCTGTACAGCCTCTGGCTGAAGACGGTGTCCGCTTCTTTTTTTTAAACAAAAAAAATAATGCTATAAAAATCAGAGGGACGTGTGTTTTTAGAAAAAAAAAATATGTGTCGGATTAAAGACACGTTTGTTGGAATCCAATGCTGGCCGGCATTGTTCATTACAATTTTCACCGTGAATAACTAGCAGACAATTAAGATTGAAAATGCTACTTGATGCTTGTTGTCTTGCAGACGAAGCGAATTAAGCAGAATACCCTCTTCGAATGATAACTTCCACTCTGGATAAATGACACTGAAAAAAATCATTCGAATAAAATTTCTGCCATACCTGGAAACATTATTAAAATAAGGTCCTGTATGAATTTTCCTATAAATTCTCTTTTTAAAAAGAAATTGTCGAAAAAGTAAAGTCTCAATGAAAAAAATTTTTCTGTTTTTGAATTAATTTCTGAAATAGTTTTGAAGAAATGATATGGCTAAAGAAGATGAGCTCGAATACAAGATCGTGTTGAATTTCTGGAACAATTGTCTGAAATAGCCTATGGAGATGGTTTTTAAGCTTTCAATCATTTCATTTCCACAAGCATTTTACTGTTTATTCCTTTTTTTTCAAGAAGTTCCCTATAAGTTTTCCCAGGCACTTCTCTATGAAGTGTTTAAGAAATTCCCCCTTAGATGCTTTCAAGAATTCCTTCGAGAACTTTCCTGAAATTTCTTTAGATATATCTCCAGATATTAATTTAAAAGCACTACCTAGGATTTCTACAAGGATTCTACTGAAAATTTCTTCAGAAATTTTATCAGGGGGTCATTCAGAAATTCCTGCTGCAAATATTTCTGAAATTTCCTTGAGGAGATGTTTTTATCTCCAGAGACTTCTTCAGAATTAAATGAATTTCTTCAAGAATTTCAGCAAGGGATTCTTCAAAAGTGTTTCCATGAGATTTTTCAGAAATTCAAACAAAGGTTTTACAACTTCTACCAGAATTTCTTAAGAAATTCTACACAGGGTTTTTCCAAGATTTTTTTTAAATTTTGGAGGGTTTTCTGAAAAAACTTTTGGAAGAATTCCTCTGATGAAATTCTCAGAAAAAAATCTTAAACTAGCTGGAGAAATTTTTGAAGTAACTCCTGAAGAAATAAAAAAAACTCATGGAGGAAGAGGAATTATTGAAAAACCACAAAACAAATTGAAAACTTTTATTTTTGTAAGAATCTTTGAAATATTACCTAGAAGAACTGGAGAACGATCTGCAGGTTTTCAAAGTAAAAAATCTTGTAAGATTCTTTAGCTTAAAGATATATTCTGGGGTAATTTCTGAAAAAAAAATGTTGGTAGAATCTTTGGAAAATAAATTCTGAAGGAATCCGTAAAGAAAGCACTGATTCAAAGCAATGCCTGGAGGAATATCTGGAGTTTGAAAAATCCCTGGAGGAACTTCCAGAAGAATTTCTTGAGAATATTCTAGAAGAGTTTCCAAATAAATGGCCGAGATAATCTTAATCCATAAATAAATAAATTAATACTTATGAAGAAAATAATGCAATATCTTCTAAAAAAATCAAGAGTAATTTCACAATTTCTAAAGGAAAACCGTAGAGGAATTCCAGAAAGAATCTCCGAATCTAAAAAATATCTTAGAGAATTGCATCTTTTGAAGAAACGTGTGGAGGAATATATGGTAAAACCTCTGGAGAAATTCTTCAAAGAATTTCTTCGGAAATTTCAAGAAGAATTTTCGAAGATTCTCTCAAGAAAAACTTATAGAACAAATGTGACAGTACTTCTTGGAGGATACTGGAAAACCGTGTAATCAATTAGTAGGCACGAAATGTCGTAAATTGACGAATTGTGAAAAAAAATCACGTTCTGGTGAGATTCGAACCCTCGACTCCGCATTCGCTAGACCGGCGCTTTAACCAATTATGCCACAGAACAGGTAATGATTCTGCAGGACAGAAAGCCAAACTGACTCCGAAGCCACACCGTGAACACTCTTTTTACACAAACGGAGTGCGAGAGTAAGTCTCAACTTCATAAAAACGACTCGATCTTACTTATAGTTAGTGGGCACAAACGCGAGTGTGTTGTGGATTGGCATCTAAGCCGAAAGAGAGATGGGTTTGTGAAAATGGAGTGTTCACGGAGTGGCTTCGGAGTCAGTTTGGCTTTCTATTCCGCAGAAACATTACCTGTTCTGTGGTTTAGTTGGTGAAAGTGCCGGTCTAGCGAATACGGAGTCCTGGGTACGAATTCCACCAGCACGCGATTTTTTTTCCGCAAATTTCATGTCTCAAGTTATCAATTAGCCACATTTCGTGCCAACTAATTAATTACAAGTTTTTCCAGTATGTTTCAGACATACCAGCAAATCTAGTAAAATGCCAGTAAAGGGCAATATGTATCATTGTACTGGAGGAATTTCTTTAATGTTTTAATGTTTCGTGGCCTTGTTGGTTTTGAACTTCAGTCCAGTCGTCGGCTGTACATGGGTTCAGTCTACGATAGTAAGAACTGGGATTCCCACGTATATTCGGTAGAAAATCTTGTGGAATCCCAAAATATATACTGGTATGAAATTGAGGAATATTTTATGAGAAGTAAGTGGCATTTCCGATGGGTATTTTTGTTAGAATAAGTAGGATAATCAAAGTGGTATTCTGAGAGAGATCTAACGCAAACCAGATTAATATTTGTCAAGATTGTTGGTGAGTCCCGGAGTGTTTCCGACTACACGGAGGAAAACCCGTTTCCGAATTTATGACGAAAAAGTAATGAAATCATAAAACATTTCACTTCATGAAATCATGATTATGATTCTCGATATCATAACGATTACAACGATTATCATAAACAGTTCTTCCCATTTTCATAATAAATCATGGTTTTCACGTCACGATAAGTCTATTTTTGTTTCCATTTATCAGTCGCCATTACACTGAGTCATGAAATCATGACGCAGCGTCATAAAGTCATATATCTAAACAAACAGGTGCGAGCTGAGAGCATTTGTTTTTTTTTTTCAAGCCCACCAAGGCGGTGTTTCATGGTAAGAAAACAAGGATTTTTTTTATTTGTTGTTCAAATAAAGGGTAACTATTTTATAACTCTCATCGAATTACTATCATGATGTCTGTAGGGTTTTGTTTCCAGTATCGTATTTTGGAGATAGAATCTTGTTGAGTTCGGTCTGCAAGTGGATGTAAGTACGTTTCTTCATCTACTGCACGGGTTCCCAACCGGTGGTCCGCAGCCCCCTGGGGGGCCGTGAAGTCAGTCCAGGGGGGCCGCGATGATACAAAAAAATGTTAAATTTTTATTCTATTATGTGCAAATTATACAAATTTTTTAGTTTGGATACTGCTACCCCCAAAATCCACAATTTGAGGAGCAAAATTTTCAGTATAAAACGGATTCGGATGAAAAAAAATACGGCTGCGCCGCTTTTCTTCAGCTACGACTTAAATTTAATGTACACGACATCATTGTTTACTAAATGTGAGTGTCGAATAAAAAATAAACGTATCATTGATCGTTTAAAATCCCTCGCACAGTAAATTTTTGGCTACGTTACTGTACCCAAAAAACTCGGATTCTTTCATTTAATTCGTATTTTTTTTTTCTGAAAATTTCCATTGGGCCCTAGATGTTTTGACAATTCTTTGAGGGGGTCGTCACCTCAAAAAGGTTGGGAACCCCTGATCTACTGTGACGACACGTATTTTACTAGTTGGCAGACTAAATTCATTCAACATGATTACTCCATTACTCCGGAGTAAATAATAACCAAGAAAAGATTGCAATTAGAAGCAGTTACAATCACAAAATAATGAAATCATACCGACCAGAAACTTGTTTCAAGTTGGGGTGGTGGGGGTAAAGTGGACAGGTGGGGTAAAATGGACAGGGTACAGTTTCATGGCTTTTATTCTTTTTTCAAATGTTTCAACGATTGAAGCTTATGCCTAAGCATGAATCATTATACTTTTGCTGATCTTGAACATTAAAATCAAATAAACCTCTTCAAGATGACAAAATCTTTAAAAATCACGTAAAAAATCGGAAATGATGTAAAATCTGCTTATAATTGCTAAGGTTTTCTCGTAAGATATTTTCAAATTATTACAAGTTTTACACCCTAAACCAATAAAGTCCACGTAGAAGAATATATTTGACCGAAAAAAAAAATATGTTTTGTTAAAAAACATGTTTTGGAAATAATTTTAACAAAATCAGACCGTGGGGGTAAAATGGACAATCGGTTCAAATTCCACCAAAATTTCATATTTTTTTTTTGCAAACTTCAGAATCATCAGCCGTTTTACCTATCGTGAGATAATTGAAGTAAAAAACTATAAAAAAATATTGTATATCAACAAAACATAATTTTCACCCAAAACAGTGCTTATTTTTTACACTATTTTTACAATAATTATTTAAGTGTGTTTCTAAGTTTGTATTAAAAGTTTGAAAACAACAAAATAAAGATATCGTATGAAATTTGATAGTTTGTATTTAAAAACATAGAAACAATATGTTGTTATACAACTTTTAAAGACTTGTTCATTTTACCCCCACCAATTTTTTTTACGCTATTTTGATGCACGATTTGATGAATAAAATAATCAAAGAAAACAATATTTTTTAAATGCAACCCCTTACAAGATTTCTAGAGTATATCATTACCTTCCATGTTACTCGGAAAAGCAGATTGATTTTGCCGCATTTCCGCGGGAAACGACCAAAATGCATAGGTTGTCCACTTTACCCCCACCACCCCTTTATGTCATATTGTATTATAGTGTTATAATATTTCTATGACTTATTATATCAAAAACTAGATGCAGATGTTGAAAAAAACTAGAACTATAACAAAAAACTACACGAACCTAATTAAGAAAATAACTTATTATGCTATACATATTCAGATCACATTTATAACAAAACATGATTTTGTTATAATTTATGATTTTGGTTCAGTCGGTAAAAAAGCGGAAAATAAAGTCATAAAATCATGACTAACATAGTCCACAATAATGAAAATTTATGAAATCAGAAGTCTCATAAGTAAAGTTTCAGTTTCATAAGTAAAAATATTGAAAATTGAGTCATACTATCATGGCACTTACACTATAGAGTTATGACGAAAAGTTATGAAATTCATGAACATGGAAAATGTTACTTAAATATAACTTACCATATTTAAGTCATGATAACTCATGACTTGTAATATTGTTTGAAATCTTTGGTATTTAGAAAAGATTATAACACAATTATATTACAATATGATATGAATGGCGTTTTACATCTCATTGTAATCTACTTCAGTTTTGATTCTTTGGCATTCAGATAGTATTGCTACAAAAAGGTATCACATTATGAAAGAAACAAGTTATATTGAAGCTAAGCTAAGGTATCATTGGGCACATGATTATTTACAGGGACGCATGTTTAATTGTAAGGTATATTGGGGGTTGAGGTAAAGGTTAAAAGTGTGGCTGTACAAAAATCAGGCTGAAAATAGGCCAGTGAGTAAGCATCTTATAGCCCTAAGAGCAGGCTTATAGAGTCAAGATGAACAGTTTCGTGCTCAAATGTCTTCATAGTCAACTTTAACAAGCATATCCTCAAAAAATTCTATTTGCGATTCAGATCGATACAATGATGTGCTTAGTAATCCCAAATACACCTGACATGCTCCAAAACAAAATCAAAAACTGAATGGTGCTCAAGAAAAACGTTGTGAATTTTAATATAAAGTGGCTATTATTATTCGCGTTGTACTGGACATGGGATTTAGTTTAATACACCTTGTGGTCAATCTTAGGCCGCAACAGAAGAATAAAAGCCTCACCACTATTCGTCATGTTTTCCATTCCACACACTTGGAAGTTCAAAGAATGTTGCACTTACTGACTCGCAAAATCTGTTAAGCGAAATTTTCAGCGGATTATCTTGGAATCATCGTCTCCATGCCGCCGGTGAAATACCCTTGCCCAAAAGTCAAGCACATCTTTGCTCAAATCATCTCCGTTGGAGCAGGCTCCGCCGTCCCATGACTCTTGAACAAAACACATTCTCTCAAAGAAGTCCGTGTATAAGCGGCGCACTTGAAAAGCGTTGTTCATCGAAACGGAGATATGGGAGCCCCCAGAGCCGGACACTTCAGAACCATTGAAATGGCTGGTATTGTTTGCATTTGATTTGTATTTGAGAGGAAACAAAATGAAAATATTTTCCCACGACACGTGTGTCCCACGTGTGTGCTTTTTCCTATTGCAGTTAATGAAGGGATCTTCCGGAGATCTCGGTCTTAGAAGTGCAAGCTACCTGAACAAATCATGGTTTACTGGCTTGGTTTTTTTAGGTCATATTATTATTCTGGTCTTACTTCAACTTCAACAAGTTAGTAGGGTATGTGTACCGTTCCTTGGCCTAATATGCCAGCCGCTTTGACAATTTTGACCATAACTCGTGAAATAATAGCAGTATAAATTATGTGTTCACTCTATCACGCACTCTAGGCAGTGCATGCTGCTGTAATTGGAAGTAAACTAGCGTAAATATTCAAGAATTTACTTATTTACGTTGAAAAGATACGATGCGATGGTATGCAACGTTGGTCTACGGTACGAAAATTGGCCTATTAGTGGATACAACGTTGGCCTATTGCTTTCCAAACGCTAGAACCACTTATTCTATAATTTTTTAATATTTCTGCTGAAGTATTATCACTGTTTGTTCACCAATCTTGCTTTCAAATTACATTTTCGGAGCCAAATTTTCACATAACTATAAATAAATCACTTAAACTAAAGTTCTTTCTTTATTTAGTAACAATAACAATGCAACCACATTATTGTGTTATATTTTTACAGTCACCGCACACAAAATCTTTCTTCCCGTTCGTTCTTTCTGGTTCATTCGCAAGCAATGTGGTTGACGTCACTTTTTCGGTATTGTGGACGTCATTATATTGGTGGGCCAAGATTTGGGTACATGGTGAAAAAAATGTCCTCAATATTCGGCCCACATTTAATTTGTAAAATAGTAATTTTTCGTTGAAAACAAATATAGAAGATCAAAAGAGCATCTTTGACCGTCGCATAAAATGTTCAGTTACCGAAAAGTCAATTCGAAATGTTCCAGAATCAGGCCATTTATGATCATGTGTATAGACTACCCACTAAGCCGAAGAATCATGGCGTCTACAAAAGCTAAACAAAATGACATTTTCATTCAATTTTAATGCTCCAAAATGCTAAAATTGAAACGAAATGTTACAGTTGTTTGGCGCATGGCTTTTCTGATCTCCAGTTATGCGTGTTTGTCTGAGTTTTTGGTTAACGTTAAGATAGGCCTTATGAGGGGACTATGCCAACGAAGCATCCCGATACCCTATGTATTAATAATTCAGCGAATCGGCGACTTACCCTTCTAAACAATTGACTAGAATTTTTGACAGCTATGGAGTTTTTCGACTTTCAGTCACGGGAAAAAGCGTTTTAATTTTACATCATTGCCAACGTTTCGATCCTTTGGTTGGATCTTCCTCAGGGCTCGATCTTAATCAACTTGTAAGAATCGTGTGCAGAATACGATCCTTACAAGTTGATTAAGATCGAGCCCTGAGGAAGATCCAACACTAGGCTCGAAACGTTGGCAAAGATATAAAAATTATCAACGCTTTTTCCCGTGACTTAAAGCCGAAAAACTTCGTAGCTAACCTTCTAAATTCATGAATATATCAAAACTGCAGCTAATCGTCTTTCAACTCATCATGCAATGAAAGCTGAATTCGACTCGATTGCCCAGTTCATTACACCACATGACCCGCGCCGAATTAATTCGCGGAATCTAATTGAACATAATTTAAGGTCACCATTCCGAGCCTCAACAATAGCCCCCCAAAACCCTACCTTGATCGAGCTCGAAATTCCATTCAAATGTTTCCTCCACTTATCGCTGGTCGTCATGAGGGGTGCGCTTGACGAAAAGATCGTGCATCGAACGAACAGAAGAGACCCCTCACTTGGATCACATTCGACGGGGTATTTCCTGATCTTTGACTGAAGGGTACCTCTCCTGCGCCGGCCCGTCCGTATCAAGGTGAGTTATGGTCAATGCGCGCGATTTGAACTGCCCAGTTGGACCTAATGATCGAGACTGTGGCTGCGATCTCGTCCCCCGTTACGTTGTCATACCGCGCGCGGTAATGTGCAAAGCTTGGATTAGCGAGAGTTCAAGGAGTTCGGTTGCATGTGTGCCGACGACGTTGAAGTCGCGGCATCTGATCCAAGTCTCGGCTCTTTAAAATGGCTAATTGGGTTTCAAGTGGCAACTCGCTTTGTTGCCGATAACTCGGTACCTACCGCGCGCGCACGGCTTTACCGGCCGAAGTTTAGGAACCAATCTGTTTGCAATGAGGCCCCATGCCGGAATCGTACTGACAACGTACCCACTTCAGAATTATTAAGATAAATTCGAGCGATAATGGCCGCGCGGCTGTCTCTAATTGCGAACGTGATTGATTGGTTGCGGGCTTTGTTGCTGATTTGTTGCAAAACACTTTGGAGCGTTCGTTTGGGTCTACTTTTCCGGTGGTGATCGAATAAAAAAAGCCTCTTTTCTCGCGGTTACGTTTTTCTATCGGTGGCACAGAGAGAGAATTGCCCGTACACAGCGAAAACGCCACTTATGGGTCAATTAGATTCAGATTCCGGCACGTACTTTCATTGTTATTCAATTCTCTCTCTTTCTGTGCGCTGTGCCACTATGGATCATGGGGGCTTGCGGGTGATGTGGTCTCAACCTGAAAGTCTCGCTCGACATACATGCTATTGTACTGTTTTCTTCGGTCAACTGACCGACGGTTGCCGAGAAAAGCGGCGTCATTTTTGTTTCTAGGTTCTTTTTCCTTATATACTTACAAAGTTTATATATAAATGGATTTTGCATGGATTTGTATTTTGTGAGGCAAGGACAATAATACATATGGCCCACACTTATATAAAAAACAAAAATTTCGAAAATTGTCAAGTCTTACCTCCTAAATCAATTGTTTTGGACTCCCAGAAGCTACGTTCGAAATTTGAGCGAAATCGGTTGAGCTAAGGGGGTGCTCAAAACGCTTGCAGTTTGTATGGGAAAACTTGGCCAAATGTATGCAGATATTTCAAGTTTTCGAATTTTGCCGCTAGGTGGTGCTGTAAGCGTTCAATAAATAAACCCTTTTGTATTATTGTAGGTGACTATATGCCGAAGAACTTTGTCGAAGACCGCGAAGTGAAAAAAGTTATACCCTAGGCAAAGTGAAGCAAAGCATTGAGATTTCATTATTGATATTAGGGGAACTGGGGGTCAGACGCCCACGTTAAGGAAGAGTCCAATTTTAACCACGAAACACCTTATAATACACATTTTTTGGCACTAATATGAAGCACCAACATGCTTCCTTCCAAATGGAAGAAACCATAAACCAGTTTTATGTTTTACTACTGAAAAATTCAAATTTGAAAAAAAGTTCGATTTTCAGAATTTTAGTTTTATTGCGGGGTAAAACGCGCCACTAGCCACAGCTAACGCCAGGATGCCGGATTGTGTACATATACTTGCGCGCCTGGTTTATTGTCAACTGTTATTGTTCGTGAATGGTATACAGTCATTACATAATTATGGATCACCTGTAATTATGGGTCAATTCCATGTAAACGTCATAGTGAGCTGTTTTATCAATAATTACTACAAAATGACGCATGGCTGTGTGATTGGTGAACTTATTTATAGTAAAAATGTGCTGTTGCTTGGTTCCAACTTGTGTTCTACATAATTTGTGCCAGAACTTGGATCTAAATGGCTATTTTAATGTAAATAACTAAGGGTGGGCATTTTACCCCACACACGCCTCAGAAGTTTGGACCCTTGTGCAAACATTTGACAGGCTAAAATAACATCAAAAGTAACCAAAACCATTTTTCGAAGTTTTTGTACAATTTTTTTAGTAAAAATATGTAAACTCAAATGTAAAGAAGCATTTTTATTCTTATTATAGCGATTGCAATTGAAAAAAGTACTGAAAATAACGTGGTTTGCCTAAAACAAGGGTGGCGCAACTTGCCCCCTATGGGCGTTGTGGCCGCAGTTCCCCTACTCCTTTACATGTATTGGAAAAACAACAATAAAGTTTATCCTAGCTTGTGGGAGTCCAAAACAACTGATTTAGGCGGTAAGACTTGGCATTTTTCGAAATTTTTGTTTTTCATATAAGTGTGGGCTGCCTTAATGCCCATGGAATCAAGAAAATTTTCCCGATTGGAACTGGAATCGAACCCGCCGTCTCCCGATTGGCGATCCATAGCCATAACAACTAGGCTAACTGGAGACCCCAAATATATGTTTGTATGTATTCCGTTAGCAATTACTTTGAGCATTTCTTCAGCATTTTTTTCAATAGCTTAGGTAATCCTTTCGACATTTTTTTCAGAAATTGTTTTGGTATTTTTTTGAAAACTCTTTGTAAAATTTGTTTCTATTAGGCCGATGCAAATATTTAATTAATTTTATGTCGCCGCCAAACGCCTCCCCCCCCCCCCTTTTAAAAATTCCAAAATATTTATGGGGCGAAAAAAAGGGGGCCAAGGACTCTATTTTCAATAGAAAAAATATTTTCAACCAGTAATTTTTCAATAGTTGACAAATACTTTCTCAATAGTAAGTTTTTAATTTTTCTAATATGTTTTTCCTTCTATTTGTTTATTCCTAATTTATTTTTGTCTCCCCCTCCCCTCGTGCCCGATGAGAGGTATCGGAAATAAAAAAAATATTTGCATCGACCTTATTTTTTAAAACTTCTTCAGTAAATATTTTGTTATATGTTTGTTATTCGTTGGAAATCTTCTGCTGTATTTGCTTCACATTTTTGAATCCATCGGTGCATTTATTTTTTATTTCTCCCATACTTCCTTTGACAACTCATTTATTATTTTTTTTTGGCAAACACTGAGCCTTCTTCTTCTTCTTCTTTATGGCTCTCCACTGAGACTTGGCCTGCCTCGCTTCAACTTAGTGTTCTTTGAGCATTTCCACAGTTATTAATTGAAGGGCTTCCTTTGCCTGCCATTGCATGAATTTGTATATTGTGAGGCAAGGACAATGATACACTATGCCCAGGGAGTCGAGAAAATTTTCCCGAACGGAATGGGAATCGAACCCGCCGTCTCCGGATTGGCGATCCATAGCCTTAACCACTAGGCTAACTGGAAACGACTAAACACTGCGCCTATTTGTTTGAAAATTCATCAGCTGAAAACGTTTAGCATTTTCGTCTTCCTCTAGGGGTTTCTTTGGTGATATATTTGGAAATGCACTCAAAAAACCCTTCGTTAATTCTCTTATTATTTTCTTTAAAAAAAATCATTGGGCTTCTTTTAAGAATGTTTTTGTTTCACTTAGGCTTATATTGTATGAAGAATTAGCATAAGTTAAAATTCAGGAATAAAAAAGGGAAAAAAACTTAGATTTTTACTATTTTTATTTAGTTTTTTTTCGTCCCCTACCTTTGAACATTTTGGACTGAATGTAAAGGGGCAGGTAAAACACAACTTATTTTCCTAAAAAATCTTAAACAAATCCGATGAGTTTTGAATATTTTTCAGTTTAAATAGTTATTTATTTTCACCCCCCTCTCGACCAGCCAGGGAGTGGTGGAACAAAATGTGAAATATTGTTTTGTAATTCCAGCAATTACTTTGGGAATTTCTGGGTTTTGGTTTTTTAATTCTCTTGGTAGATCGTTTGAAAGTGTCATCGGTGTATATATTTTTTTAAATTCTCAGAAATTTAGTTCGATTAACCATAGCGAATTCCTTCTGGATTACTTATATATTATTATATTCTATTTTAAATTCTTTCGGCGAAGCTCAGAATTGCACTTCGTCGTTTCAAGACTGGTTTCAGAAGTTTCTCCAAGAATTACTCCAGAAAATCCTTCAAGAAAATTAAAAGACACAGAATGATGATTAATTAGCCAATTAAGAGATGAAATTGTGAAAAAATGCGTTCTGGTGGGATTAGAATTCAATTTGCCAATTATTCTGTGTCTACTATTTTTCAAGATTTTACCAGTACGTTAAGTCCTAGCAGCAAATTGGTACAAGCCTGTAAAGGGCAACATAGACATGTGATCTTCAGCAGTTTATCCATAGATTTTCCTATAAATTCCACCAAAAATCCCTTCCGAAGTTATGCCATGAATTCCTACAAGAGTTCACTTCCTCACATTTTTTCTAAAAATTAATTTGATTATTACAAAATTCTCAGGAGATCTTCTCAGAATTTTTCCTAAAAGCTGGTCGCTAAAAGCCGGTCGCAGTGACATATATACCCAACAAGGGATAAGAATTCTTCCGGAAACTTATATTTAATTCATCTTAAAAATGTACTACGAAATAATTTTCAGAGATATATCAAGAATACCGGGACGAGCTTGTGGAAGAGCTCTTGAATATATTTATAGAAGAGGTCAGGGATGAACTTCTGGAAGAAATTTTGAACGAACTCAGGAAACAGATAAAGGAAAAACACCTAAAAAACGTCCTAAGGCATTTTTGGGATTGCGGGAAAGCCATAGAAAATTTCCGGACCAATTCTAGGCAGAATTCCAAAGCAACTGCATGGAAAAAATCCCAAAAAAAAAGGGTGGAAAAGATTTCCCGAAGGAATTTTGGGAAGAACTCCTGGAAGAATTTTTCCTCATAGAATTTCATTTAGGATTTTCTTCTGCATCCTGTGTCCCATCATAAATATTTCATTTTTTTTAAATTCATCATTTTTCAAAGTGCATTCAGAAACTAATTTGCAGCTTCTTTCGTCAGTTCCTATGTAAATCCCTTATTAATGCCTTTTAGATTTTTTTTCGGAAATTCTTTTAAGTATCCTTTGAAATGTTTTTTTTTTATTTCGCTTATTCTTTGTGAAATTATGTTGTTGTTTTTTTTTATTTAATCTTTATCATCTCAGACGACCTTCGATTAAATATGTTGGTTACTAAGAATAGTTTTATTTTCTTGATTCTCTCGGCAGCTCGTTTGAAAGTTTCTTCGAAAAATAGCTTTCGAAATTTTCCCCGCAAATTCATTCGTCAATATATAATTCCATCGGTATTTCTAAGACATTTTTTAAAAATATTTTGAAAATAATTGCGATTTGCGGACATTTCGAGAATAGCTTTAGCAGTTCATCCGAGAATTACTTCAGAAGTTGGTCTTGTGAGTTCCTATGAGAATTCTTTTCAGTTCTCCAATATTGTTGGGTGACTTTGTTTTTAATTCTTCTGGGAATATCTTCAATATATTCTCATTGAATTCTTCCAGAAGATCTACCAGAAATTCTTCCCAGAGTGGTACCAAGAATTCATTTCTCCATAATTCTTCTGGATGTTCCTTTCGTGATACCAAAGTTATTAGTATTTTTTCCGAGAATTCTTCCAGGAAATTATCTTGAAATTCTTACCAAAAAATTACGAGAAAATAATTTACGGAAGTATATTCAGAAGAATTGGTGAAGACTTGTAGAGGAACTCTCGAATGAACTCATGATAGAGATCAAGGGGGAATTTCTAGTTGAAGTTCCAAAGGAACTTAGAGAACACATCATGGCGAAACTCCTGTAATAAATCCCTAAGACAGGGGTTTTCAGATCGTGCATCGCGGTGCACTTGGTGCACCGCAAAGCCATGCCAAATGCACCGCGTTGCTTCTGAAAATTATTCCTTCAGTTTCAATGTATTGCTTCTGTTCGATAAATGAAAAAAACCAAACAAATATAAAGAATCGCGACATGTAAGCCGTTAATTGAAATACATTTTGAAAATTGTATAAGTACCATTGAAAACATTAAAGATAATAACAATCAGAAAAAAAAGCCATTGGAGTTAAACGTTCTTAGACATATGATTAATAAGGTTCATAAAAATGGAGAAATTCAGGTCTTAATGAACCAACAAAAATAAAATAATCATGTATCTCGTCGGAAATCAATCTTACGTATAAAAGTAACCCACCTACGACTTTTCCATGTTTTCGAAAAGCATAAATATGTATATCTAGCATAAATTATTTTCTTCAAGAATCTACGGCAATCATCAACACCAATCGCCTCACAAGGAATCAGTATTATAGGAGTGATAAGAGATTAACTGAAATGTTAAGAAGTAATCCAGCTAGCATAGCTTGCGCTCTGCAATGAGATTCATTGCTTCTCAAGCAAATCATTGTTTTAACTGAGAATTTACTTAAATCTGCCCATCGACCCCCACAATACATTTCCCAACAATCTTCTTGTAATGAGCCAAAGAGAAAAAAAACGGCCAATGGTGTTCGAGTAAATATTCCAAAGATTTTTTTAATAAATCTAGCAGTGGCCATAGGAAAAGATCTTCGAAAAATTTCCCACTTATTTCTCCAAGAATCTCATCAGTTTTTTTTCACTCAATCACAATCGCAAATAATATAATGTATTTATGTTTTTGGAAGCGGTTTCTAAAACTACCTTAATGTTTTTTTGACAAATTTGAAATGGGTTTCCTGAAAATAACGCACCACGCCGCAATTTTTTAGCAGAAAGTGCACCGCGAGCCGAATGATCTGAAAACCCTATCCTAAGATATTCCTGGTCAAATTTTGCGGAAAAGTAACGGAAAATTATCGAAGAAACTTCTGGCAGAATTCCTGAAGGACGAACTCTAAAAAAAAATCTCAAAGTAATTTCGGGAAGAATTCTTAACGGAACTTTCAGAAGACTTCTTGGATTAACATCTGGAAGACATCACAGTGCAACATCTAGGGGAAATACCGAAGGAGCTCTAAGAGGAATTGCGGATGGACCTTCGAAAAGAATTTCCGGTGGAAAACTTCGCAGAGTTCCTAGTGGAACTCATAGTAGAATTCCAAGTGGAACATCTAGAAAAATTCTCGTTGGATCATCTAGTACCATTTTTGTTGAAAAACATACCAAGAATAATTCCGGTGGAACTCTTACAGGAATTCTGGGTAAAACTCGTAGAGAATTCACGGTGCAACTTCTAGATGAATTCTCTGTCATACTCCTGGAGAATATGTGTGAGACGAAGACGTTAATTTCTTGAAGATGCATCAGTGATACTTTTAGAGCATTTCCTGAAGGAACTGCTGGAAGAATTTTCGGTGGTGTTTTAGAAGAATTCCCAGTGAACTTCTAGAGGAAACCCGGCCAGAATCTCTAGTGAAATTCCCGGAGTAACTTTCCGGGCTTTCCACGTGAAACTTCTCGAACAATTCAAGAGGGTGGAGCTTCTGGAAGAAATCCCAACGAAACTTCTGAACGACCTACCTGTGAAGCTGCTTAAGCACTTTCCCCTCCTAAAAATCGCCAGTGGAACTCTTAGTAGAATTGCTGGTGAAACTGGTGGAAGAATTTCAGGGGAATATCCTAAGAGTAAGAAGAGATGGAATTTGTAGAGGAATGCCGGGTGAAAATCTTAGAGGAGTATCCATGAAGTACTCTGATAAAAAAAATGCGGTTTAGCTGGTGTTTTTTGTATCTTCTTGATGTATATTCGATGGAACTTCTGGAACCATTTCCGGTGAAATGCATGAAGATATTTGCTGAAAAACTCCTAGAGTTTCGTATGGTGCAAGAATTGGCTGAGAAACGTGCCATCGGAAATCCTAGAAAATTTTCCAGCAGAAATCTTTGAGTAATTTCTGGTTGAAGAACCAGTGAAGTTTCTGATTTACTTCATGCAAGAATTTTCAAAGGATGTCCTGAAACATTTAACGATTAAATTTCAATTAGACCCCTTCGGATTTAATTTCTGTTTTTATTTCTCGAATCGCCTTTTTTGGAATTCCAGAATAATATCATATACCCGGAAGTGGTTATTTGCTCTAGAATCCTTAAATTCTTTCCAAAACCAAAAGCTTCAGATTAGGGAGTAACTTCTGGAAGAATTTTCGAAGGGCCTGTTAATAAACTACGTAGGCTTTTAAGCGGTAGGGGGTGGGTCTGGCCAAAGCCTACGTTGCCCATAGAAATTTCAAAAAGTTTGTATGAATAAAAGTCTACGGTGGGGGAGGGGGGTCTGAAATGGCCAAAAAAGTCTAAGTAGATTATGGACAGCGCCTAAGGCATTCCTGGGCCAATTTTGCGAGGAATTCTCGAAAATTTCTCGAAGCAACCCCGACAGAATTCCCAAAGCAAGAACATAGGACAATTTTCGAAAATAATGTGGAAGCGATCCCACAGGAACTACCGAAAAATTAACGAAAGAATTTAACGGGAAGAATTCCTGGCAAAAACTCCAAGAAGAATTATGAGTGGGCCTTCTACATTTTCAAAAATTCGGTTTTATGACAGAGTAGACATTCTACTACTTTCAAAACAAATGCGCAGGGATGAGGACGAGAGCCTCGTGATTAGTTGGACGGACGTGATGGGGTTGAAAGGTAGAAGCAGCACTTTGATAAACACCTGAATGGCGCGGTGAGTCTGGTCTAAAAAGTAGTGTCGTGAAAGACCGGGTTACCTTCTGAGTATTGGAGGAATTCGAATTGTTGGACCTCCTTTTCAATACTTTTTCAACAAATTTTTAGTAAGGCTTCTGCTTATACGGCTTAAATCTTATATGACAAAATAACAAACTAATAGCAGATATCAGTTCTCTGCATTTTTTCTAAATTGCTACATATGATTAGTTTGGAATGTACCACCTGATCGTTTCTTTCAATACCAATCATAGCTGCATCACTATCATCATATATTATGTTAAATTAGCGCTCTTTTAATTTATCATTCGCAGCCTCATTTCGCTCGTATCCTCATTCCAAGCACCCTGCAACTAGCCCACATAAAAGTATAAAATCGTGCTGCAGCCATTTGTCATGTCGCTGTGCCATTTCTTTACCTCCTCGTCGTACCTTAACCTAATGAAGACATCTCCTTCGCGCTGCAATTTTCCCGCAGCAGCGGACATCTCGGCTCACCGGACCACCGTAAAGACCTCACCCATCGGGTGCTTTTCTGTGAATCGAACCTAATTCGATTGCATTAATTAGCCGCCTTCAATCCACGGTCAGTCTTTGCGGATCCCCGATAAACACCGCCGCCGCAACCGCCGAGCGACCTTCTCATTATGCACCGACGACCCGACGACGAGTGAAGATTTGTGCAAAAGACAGAACAACCTTGTTGCATTGCAACAGCCCAACCCGGCTGTTGTTGTTACGATGACAAGCACCAACTAGGGGACTAATTATGACCCAAGAGAAAGTCGGATGCCTCTTTACCTTATCGACTGGTGGACTGACCGCGCCCGGCCCGGACGGATGTTTGATTTAGATGTACACACGACGTTTGTTTCTTTAATGGTCGCTCTTTTGCATAGGTTGTTTCTCGGTCTGCCTCCCGGAAGTGCCATCTTTCCGAAAGTGATTAATACCAAATTGAGCACGAAATGGACAGAAGCCCCTTCCGTCGTGCATTATTCATGGGACCTTTATGCTACAGAATTGGATTGTTTTTTTTTTTTTTTAATTCAAATCTGAACACGCACACAAAACCAAATGACCTGAAACGGGATTTCTCCTTCGGGATCAAATTGGTTATCGCAATCTGCGGTGAAGACGGCCGACTTATGGCGACCCCCTCTGCAGGAAGTCCCGGGTCAGGATTAGGCATCGTTTGCCTCTGTTATCGACCATTTGAATAAATTTTTGTTTCTCAATAGTGTCTCTAGCTTATGGATAGACGGGCACAGGTGGCTCTTTACATTCCATATGATCTTTTTTTTATATCATAGATGAACAGACTTTATAGTTGAACTATGTTTTTCATTCGTCTAATTTGTAATTATGATGATTCATTTCAACATTGTCATCATTATTCACTGGACTTTTGAGTTCATCAAATTCCAATTAGTCTTTGGTAATTTTGAAGTTATTATTTTAAATATATTTTATTTTCCAATTGCTAAACCTTCCAAGTTTCAAGATCCAACTATCTATGCTTGCACTATGACCACTTAGTAGAAATATACATTTGACATCGTTCCTGTATCGTTTCCTCGGCGCATCGCGCCGGTGTGTGCGCTTTTTCGTCGACAATCAACGACAAACCGTATTTATGTACCTACTATTCGACGAATGCTATTCAATATGCAAATTTATCTGAATGGACCAAGATAGCTTTTCTTTCCAGGGAAGCTGATTTGAACTGCTGACTGCTGCTGCGGCGGCTGCTCTCTTCTTCGGTCGCGTCGGCGTCTTCGGGTCATCTTTTTAGTCGGTAGATATCAGTGAACCATGAAGCAAGAAGAGAGGCCACAGCATCATCGTCATCAAGTAGATATGGGGAAAAGGGAGAATGGTTTGAATGGAGATTTCAAATTTCCCCTCGTTGTCCTCTGTCTGTGGCCCGACCGACGACCGACCGTTTGGTTGGGTATAGGCCTGTCAAAGAACAACGTGATTACGTAAATCTAATTGACAGCGGGGACCATTCCGATTAGGCCGCATTGATATGCTGTTTGTGCGAAGTTGCTGGTGGAGGAGAGTGCTTAAAACTTGATTTGAAGATACGTTGCGATACTTGATGGTACACACAATCACAGTGATGATTGTGCTTATGATTGTGATGCCATATGCATTACTCATCCTTCTGGTGAAGATATGACGAAGCCGCACCTCGCATTTTCAAGAGCACAAATCTGAAGAACCAAATATCAGTTCGCGCTGAAAAGCTCATCGATTGGTTACCATCGTCGAGTAACCAATCGATAAACTTTTCAGCGCAAACTGACATTCAGTTCTTCAAATTTGTGCTCTTGAAAATACAAGGAGAATTTCTCGGTAATACGTTCAGTATTTGGCATATACCATGATTCATGGCCCATGAAAATTTCAAAGGTAATTACAGGGGGTGGCCAAAATGTTTGGGATAGGCAACTTTTTTCTCCCACAAAAAAATTCAACATGCTGTAACTTTTCATAGAGTGCATCAAAAAATTTTGACTGTTTATCAACCTGTTATATGTGCATGATTGGTACAAAATTGGGCTCGATTGAATAATTTTTCGCGAAGTTAGAACCGTTCGGGTAAAACACTATTTTTTGGACAACTCATTTTTGAGCTGTCATATCTCGGAAACCAGTGAACCGAATTGAATGAATTTTTTAACGTTTATGAACAAAATATTGATACTTAATACAACGTTATAAAATGTAATATTTTATCACGACGAATTAAGTTATACCGGGTTGAAATTTTTACCTATATAGAGGAAAATAAGTCAAATTTACAATACCATACAAAAATTGCTAAATGTGTTCTTTCTTCAATCTAAATAGGCTCTAATATATCTGATTAGAGATAACTTGAGAACAGAAGTGGAAAATCTTTGGACATCAACACTAAAATTTATTGACATTGACGTAAAAAAAATTACCTTTTTTCGAGAAAAATCCGAAAAGGGTCAATCCATGATAACTTTTTTCAACGTTCAAAAACTATCTATGTTTTAATAGTTTGTGAAGCATCTGTATATTGTTAATGTGCGTTCAAAATTTCATTCAATTCGGTTCACTGGTTTCTGAGATATGACAGCTCAAAAATGAGTTGTCTTAAAAATAGTGTTTCACCCAAACGGTTATAACTTTGCGAAAGTTTAATCAATCGAGCACAAATTTGTACCAGTGATGCACATATAACAGATTGATAAACAGTCAAAATTTGAGATTTTTTGATGCACTCTACGAAAAGTTATAGCATGTTGAATTTTTTTGTGAGAGGAAAAAAGTTGCCTATCCCAAACATTTTGGCCATCCCCTATATTTTGGAAACCTTTTAACACTTTTGTAGAAGTTAATTTAGATTTTTTCTAATTCCATGGCCAAATCCTTCGGATTTTTTTTCGGGACTTCCTTCACCAATTGTTTTAACAATTTCATGAGCATTTTTTTTTAATTATGTCAGCATTTTTTTTTGCATTTGTTCTTTTTTCAACTCTTCAATGACTCTTCCGGCAATTCCTTAGGGAATTTCTTCGGTAATGCCTTTGACAATGAATGTGAGAACTTCTTCGTAAATTTCTGTAGAAATGTCGGTAATTCCATCTGCATTTTTCGGTATTGTTGTTTTTTTTTTGTAATTTCTTTATCTCTGCTATTTGATATTGCTTCGGAAATTTCTTTGACAACTCCCTCTTCTAAATATCTTCTATAATTCCTTTGAAAATTCTTCAGACAATTTCTTCGATTTTTTTTTTTTTTTTTGACGTTTCTACTTAGTGGAGAGCTTGGATCTAGTTGATTCATCTCGCTGTCTCGAAATTTCTTTTGTGATTTTTTTAAAGGAATTCCTGCAGCAGTTCTTTCCGGAACACCTCCGGAAATTCCGATGTGACTTGCTGAGAAAACTTCTTTAGAAATACCATCAGCAATTTCTTTGAAAATGTCTAAGGCAAATTCATCGATTGTTTCTTAAGGAACCTCTCCGGTAAATCATTTGATATTTTTTCGGCAAATTTCTTAGTTGATGATTAACCTGGGCTTGTTAGGGGAATATCTGTAAATAAAAGAAAATTTCTTAGAAAAATCTTCGGCAAATCTTTCAGAATCCTTTCGGACATTCCGTCTGAATTTTGTTGGAAGTTTTTGGAATGCTTTCTAAAATTTCTTCAGAAATTCCTTTGATGATTGCTCCAACAAATCCTTTAAGAATTTGGCTGCCATGGTCTTTGGAAAATCGATCGGTAATTTCTTACAAAACTGCTCAAGCAAGGTTAAAAAATTGCATTTTGTTTGGAAAGTCTTACCAAAACTTCTTCCGCATATTTTTAAGAACTCCGTCGAAAATTTCTTTGTGAATTCTTCTTTGGAATAGGGTATTGGTTCCCTTATTAAGCATGTGGCTCCCATTTTCATCCCACGAAAAACAAAGGATTGAAGCGCTGTTTGTTTTGTTTCTTATTTTTGTATTTTTTGTTAGAAGTGAGCACCTATGAAAACAAAAAGAACGGAGTCAATCGGTGCCGTAATCGCTTGTTTTCGAATAGGATGAAAATGGGAGCATGAGATTACTGATGGCACACATACCCTATATTTCGCCAATTTATTTCGAGATTAGATTTGACCAATTTCTTCAAAAGCGCTCATATTAGGGGGCATGCATAAATCACGCTTTTGGGAGGGGGGGTCAGGATCGTTTTGTCAAACACGACGACCCAAACAAAAAAATTTGAGGTCTCATACAAAAAATGTGACATTGGGGGGAGGGGGGTTGAGAAAGGTCAATTTTTGCGTGACGTAATTTGTGTATCACCCCTAATCTTCACCAATTCTTATGGTAATTCTTTTGGCAACTCCTTTGAAAACTTCTTATGTAATGTTGATGAAAATTTAACCAGCAAATCATTTGAAAATTTCTCAGGAACTTTTTAGAGATTTTTTTTTTCTCGAATTATTCGTTTAAATTCCCTTCGAGAATAGATTTGGCAATTCAATTTTCAAGTTTCTTCGGCTATTCTTTTGGAATTCGTAATTCCTTTACGAATTCTTTGAACAAACCCTAATTGAGAATTTTTGAATTTCCAGAGGTAAACCTGGGAATTTCCAAATAAATGGCCGAAGAAATTCACAAAAAAAAAATTCAAAAGAATAAGAAAGAATTCCCAAGCAATATTGAAATGAATTTATAAAATTATTGTCTGAAATTTCCAAAGGGTTACGTACAAAAGGCTGAATTACGAAAGGCTGAAATAACAAAAGGCTGAAATACGAAAAGCTGAAATTACAAAAGGCTGAATGCATCAAAAGGCTGAAATAACATAAGGCTGAAGTAGTTTCTAGACTAGTTTTCAAACGCACCCGCCTAAATACTATCCTCAACACTAACAACTCCCAAACATACGTTTGGGAATAATTACATACATTCATTGTATGTATTTCACTCCATACATTCATTGATTTTACGATCTATTTGAAAATTTGTTTGTTGGTTGTTTACCCAGCCGTTGCACTCGCATTGGTTTTGCTTGAGCTTGACGATTGACCGTCCCTTAGTTCATAGTTGGCCAAACTAAGCCATTTTGAGGGAAAGGGAACATGCTTTAGTTACTATGTTCTGAATCAGGAAGTTTTAAGACTGGTCATAATGCTATGGTTTATTGAACGCCTACATTACTAAGACAGCATTTTTCAAAAGAAAAGCATATATTTCAAAGAAGGGAAAATCTCTGGCGATATTGTTAGTAACCGTGATGACAACAATCTTCAAAACAACATGACTCGAAAGAATAGCTCATGTCTAAAGAAGGAAAAATTAACTATATGAATATTATCAGTTCCTTTTTGTGTTCGTTGGTATGCACCATTTGCCTAGGTATACAGCGAAAGTAACTCTGTTATTGAAGTGTTGCTCAGAATTCCTCTGGATAGCTCTGTGTCACTCTGGTTTTCCCGAAATGTTGCCTGATACCAGATACCATGATGCCTGATGAAAAATCGAGCAGTTTTATCCAATTTCCCGCTTCGTAAAGACGTTTCTGAATGGATTCAAACAAAAAGAGTTACTCAAGATTGCTCAGAGTTGTTCCAGATTTCACAGTGTCTTGCCCCTAGCCATTAGCCTCTTCATTAAGCTAAGTTTCGACACTAATGCACATGCTGAGGGTTACGTGTTCGATTCGCGTTCAGACTAAAACTTTTCATTATGAAAATTTTCTTGACTCCCTTTGGCATTGAGTATCTTCTACAGGTACACGATATGACAAGACGAGAAGCAGGCTTGATCTCAGTTCGGGCGTTACTCCAAGGAAAGGAAGAAGTGCTATAACCTATATATGCATTTTCGTATTTTCAGCCTTTTAAATGTTCAGCCTTATGTTACACTTTCTTGATTTCAGCCTTTCGTATTCAGCCTTTTGTGCATTCAGCCTTTTGAAATTCAGCCTTATGTTACCAACCCACTCCAAAGGACCCAGGAAGATCCAGAAGGGAATTCGTTAAATTTTCGATTTGGATGTATGTTTATGTTTACTGAGAATTATTTCTAACCTGCTAATGAGTACATCTATTTGCATCGGTTGATCTCCGTTATTGATAAACACATACCTGTAAATAGAATGGGAGAAAAAAAATAATCATTAGCAACAATATTGCCATCGAATAGAGTAACTTGCATCCCCTTTCAATTTCGTAGTGAAACAAAAAAATATCCAACATCTGAGACAAATTTTCTTGGGCACGAATGTTCTTGATTAGAATACTATGTAGTGTTTGTATATTATTTCTAAAATCTTTGCCTTACACACATTGTTCTTAATAGAATAAAAATTATCACAAGCGAATTAAGAAACATAAAATAGTTAACCAAGAGGATTTACGACGATAGAACTGGACTGGAAACTCCATTTGTGCAAAAGCCGTTTAGATAAATTATATGTAAATACCTTCGGGTAACATAAGCTACATGAAATTAAATTATATTTAAAGCCCACATAGCTCTAGCTGTAAGGGTGCGGGTATCCAACATACTGTGCTGAGGGTAACGGTTTCGTTTCCCGATCGGTCCAGGACCTTTTCGTAATAGAAGATTCCTGGACTTCCTTGGACATAGAGTATTTTTTGCCAAGCCACATGATATACATATGCAAAATGGTAAACGGCAGAGAAAGCTTTCAGTTATTAACTGTGGAAGTACTCAAGGAACACTAAGACATGAGGCCGGCTTTGTCCCAGTCGAGACGTTACGCCAAGAATAAGCAGTGTGGGACGAGATTCAATGTGAGCGAAAGCGGTTCAGTGGATGTGTTTAAGGCGAGTTCAAGTTTAAAATAGGAAAGAGTCATGGGGGGCTTGAACTGTCGAAGGGTCACCGAGAACTCTATTGAGTATAGAATCAAATCCCTAGCTGTATTGCAAATAAGGTTCATACTCACATAGGTCCAGACATACATGATCCTTGAGGCATGCGAAAGTTCCACTGCCAGGAACCCCTGAAACCCACTGAAAATCCCACGAAACGTCGTCTGAAATCTCTCGAAACGCTAGAAACCCCTTGAGGCCCCGTAAGTTTCTTGTAAAATCGTGAATTCGTAAACTCTTTGAAACCCTGACACACATTCAAACCACCTAAATCACTCTCAAACCCCGTGGGATCTCCAGAAGATTCTGAAGCCTCCTGAAACCAAAAGCTCCGGCAAAGTCCCTCAAATTCTCCTAAAACACCTTGAAAGCTCTCTAGAACTACTCTGAGCCATCAAGGAACATCTCTTAAATCCTCAAGGATGTACCTTGTCTCCTGAAAGCCTCTGAAACGTCTTCAAACGACTTGCAATTGCTCTTGAACTCCTTAGAAACCATCATGGAGCTCCCCTGAAACCCCCCTGAAAACCTGTAAAACGCCTTGAAATCCCTCTTGAGACTCCCAGAAACTTTTGAAACCTCCTCAATCCCATTGAAGGACATTCGAAACGCGTCGAAGCCCCTTTGAAGCTCTTCTGAAAATGTCTGAGTTACCCTAAATCAGCACCCCCCCCCCCCCCACTACCTGAAACGCCATGAAAAGTGCTCTCCTGAAAGCCTCGCCAACCGCATAAAACCCTCAGAAACCTTTTAAAGCCATCCAAAAGGCTTCGGCATCCCTCTGAACCGCCCTTCTGAAACGCTTCTGTAAGCCCCCTTAAGCCCTCTTCCCAAACGCAACACGGCCTCACCTTAAATCGTCAGGCCACTTCCCTTCCCTCAACTTACCTGTGACATTCAGAGCTGGGCTATATGAGCCTTTCTTGTTGTCTGCGGATATTGCGTAATTCACCGGAACAATTCGGTCCCAGCCATCTTAGCAAACTACAGTAGAATCAATGTAGAATGGTTCTTCATTAGGGTGCAAATGGAATGTATGGGAAAAATTTGACCATCAAAATTCAAAAACGGGTAGTGCTCAAAAGTTTCGGATCCTCAAAACAAGTCCCCGGGCAAAATTTCAGCTCAATCGGACTTCGCTAAGTGCTAGCCCAAAGCGGTCAAAGTTTGGCTGTTTTGAAACACGAAAAATATCCATGAAAAAATTAATGAAAAATAAAAAAAAATACATGAAAATTTCTAAATCGAAAATTTTTTTTTGATGTCAAATGCCTTAAAAGTGCATCAAACGTCGAAATCTGGTGTTATCTAAAAAAAATTTTTTTTTGAAAAAAATTCACTTTTTGGAATTAGAAAATTTTTGAGTTGGGGGAGTGAAATGAATTTGAAATGGAGGATTTGAATTTAGTTGCTGAAATATTCATGGCAATAGTACTGGAACATGTCTTATATCATCATTGGCAACTGCTAGCATACTATATGTCATATTTCGTTAGGGTGGTTCATTTATGTTGCATTAGGGTGGTCCTTTTTGTAGAAAATATTGAAAAAAAGTATTAAAAAACATGGATATTTTTCGTGTTTCAAAACAGCCAAACTTTGACCGCTTTGGGCTAGCACTTAGCGAAGTCCGATTGAGCTGAAATTTTGCATGAGGACTTGTTTTGAGGAGCCGAAACTTTTGAGCACTACCCGTTTTTGAAATTCGGAAAGTCGATTTTCATTGGCACCCTTCTCTTCATATGTGGGTAAATAGTAAGCGACTCAAAAAATTCCGAGAGTAGCAGCAACAACGTGGGAGCTCCAAATGAGTTTCATTGAAATTCATTTTTCGTACTGGCATACTTTATTAGGACCGTCGTCCTTACTAAGTATTGTAGTACTGCACAAGGACCGGTTCCCGATAACCCGTCTGGCCGTCTGTTTCTTCCAGCAATGATTCTCCAGTTACACCTTTCAAGCAACAGTCTTCCCGTTGGCCACCTTGATGCCTTGTGCGTGATTTAGCAGGACCAGGCAGTGAACTGCCGTTCCTCAAGAGGTCCCACCCCGATTGCCAGCAAGAATGGTCCAGCCACACACCGCCAATTCATCAAGGCATCGTTCCTCCGGTTATCTCGTGTCCGAATGCCCGACCGATTCTTTCAATAAAGACCTATTCATCTTTTCACTCAAAAAACCTTTCATCCTGAAGCTTTATCGCCAAGCTTATCACTGAATACCCCGATCCATCTATAGAATTCCGTTAGACCAGCGACATAGAAACTTACTGTAGCGAGCAACCGTAGTAACATATGGTTTCTAATGAAGATTTTCATTTTCTTTTTTTTTTTTCCTGTGAAAATTATGTTGTCAAGTGTTTTGTGAATTTCTTAAGTAAAGCTTTTGAAAATTTTTCGTCAATTGCTTTGAGAAATTTTTGAAATATATTGAATATATTGAAATAAATTCAAATATTTTCAAAGAAATTCCTTCGTCATTTTTAGTTGGGAATGTCTGTGGTAATTCGTTTGGGAATTTCTTTGAGGATTTCTACGGAATAATTGTTTTTGAGAATTTCTTGAGTAGTTCTATTGAAATTTTATCTTATTTTTCTTTGGAAAATTCTTTTACAATTTCAACGGCAATTCCTCTGAAATTTCTTCGGCAAGTCCTTTTGCAATTCCTTTGCATTCCTTTGACAATTTTATTGATATTTCCTTTGTTAATTCTTTTTTTTTTTCTTTGCGTTGTCTCTTCGGACGGATAAGACCGCTCACGGTCCATCTCGCCTTTTGGTAATTCTTTATTATTTCATTGCATTTATGTTTATTCCTCTGAAATTTGGCTTTTTTTATTTATTAGGATTTTTTATTCCTTTGGCTGTTTTATCAAGATGTTTTTCGGTGAAGCCTTTGAGAATTACTTAGGTGAATTCCTTTGGGCGTTCCTTCGGCAATCTGTTTAAAAAATTCTTCAGCAGTATATTTTGAATCTTCTTCGAAAATTTCATAGTAAGTCTTTTTTGGAAACCCCCTGAAAATTCCATAATTCATTAATTTGGAGATGCGGAGCGGACCTGGTGTGATGGTTAGAACACTTGACTATCACGCCGAGGGCCTGGGATCGAATCCCACTCCCGACAAACTCGCAAAATGTGAGTTCTTCCTTCGGAAGGGAAGTAAAGTGTGGGTCCCGAGATGAACTAGCCTAGGGCTAAAAATCTTGTTAATACAGATAAAAAAAATAATTTGGAGATATCTCAGACATTAATTCATGCTTCAGCGTATTCTTTGAGAATTATTTCTCGGGCAATGGGGCACGTTCGTGGAAGTACTAGATTTGTATTATCAGAAGGCCGGCTCCAGAGGCACGTTATCCTCCATTTGGGAAATTTGTGCCATCATTTGTGCTGAATTTGTGTACGGTGAGAAGATGAATTCTCCGTTTTTGCAATGAATTAATGAAAAATGGCTATAATGAATCCTTGCCTAATTTAATGCTGTTTGAGCAAAACTTTGGGCAACTGTGTTGTTGTTTTCTGCACTTCTTGCAAAGTAAACAACACAGTTAACCAAAGTTTTTCCCGAACAGCATCTAATTAGCCAAGGAATCATTATACCCACACTTTTTGTACTATTGCGTTTCAGAAACGAAGAATTGACCTTCTCACCATTCAAAAATTCAAGAATTTTCGAAAAATCCTCAAAGAAATTGCCTTAGGAATTTCGAATGGCAATGAAAAAATGAAAAAAATCAAGACAAAATAACGAATAAAATCCTGAAAAAAAATGCAGGAGGAATTGCCGAACACATTTACTAGAAAGTTATGAGAGCCATTGCTGAATCAATAAAACTAGTTTACAGCATTTTTGAACTCGGTGAGCTGATGATCGTTTTTGGTGTAGAATCGTGCACTGAGTATGAATACGCGCAAGAAAAAAATTACAGTAGAGCGGATTTTTTTTTCGACTCTCCATACAAGGTTAATGATTTGAAATCGATTTTTGTTCTATGTTTAAACAAAGTCGCTCACTTCACACATGTCATTCTCCGTAATCAATGCTCCATTTGTGCTGAATTTTTTACAGCAACGCGCCTAAATATGATGTGTCAAAAAAACGATGAGAAAGAATTTTTAAATTGTTTTTTTTTCTTATTGACAAAAATACATTTCTTCATATATTTTTGAAAATTTTGCTAAAATTTAAGGAGATCGTCCCCAAAACTCGCCAATATCTTGAAATTCATCAATCTGACGCAAAACCTGCATTCAGATGATCGAATGATATTATATTCAGCTTTTAATTTATGCCAAAAGATTCAAAATTGATTGAATAAAACACAAAATGTTTGAATTTTATCAAAATCCATTTTTTTTAAGTTGTAAAACTCGATATTGAGCTAAAACTCAAAATCCGTTCTACTTAAAATTTTTTGTAGAAAGATTTCGAAATCAGCGCTAAAATATGCTTCAAAAATTTTGGTCGTTGACAGAAGTTCACGACTTTCATTTTATTTTGTAATTACACTATTAAGGATGTTTTCCGAACAATTTCCAAAGGAATTGCCGGAGAAGTTGTTGGAAAAAATTTCAAAAAAAATTGACAAAATGTAACTTTTTTCAGCTGTACCAAGTTTTGATGAACGATTGTGTTTGGAGTTCATTGATTAACCCTCAAAAGCCCTAAACGAACCACTTTTTTTCAATCGGCTACTACTCAAAGACCATACAATCAAAAAATTTGAAACCAAAAGAGAAACTTGGAGGAATCCAAGAAAAAGTGTTTTGAGAAATCCCCTTGAAACTCCTCCACAAATTAATAATGGAATTTCTCTCGAAATTCTTGCTGAGATTGAACCAGAGGTTTCTCCAAAGATTCCTTTACATTTGCTGCATGTAATTCTTCCAAGGTTTGCTATGGGAATTCCATTTGTGGTTTCTCCAGAGATTTTTCAAGGATACCTTTACAAATTTCCCTAGCAACATCACCTGAAATTCTTGCTAGGATTCCTTCAGATATTTCCACTATTTTTTTCAGGAATTCTTGCTGGAATTTCTCAAACAATATCAGCTGAGATTTCTTCAGTAAATGCTCTTAGGAGTCCACCAATAATTCCTGGTACATTACCAGCAGGAATTGGTTGAAGAATTCCAACAAGACTTCCTGGTGGATTCTTTAGGAAATTAAATGAATGCCAAAAAAGTTTCTGAAGAAATTTCAAGTGGATTTCCGGCATTAACTACTGGATAAATACTAAGAAAATTTTATTTAGGGATCCTCGTAGAAATCACTGGAAGAATCACATCAGGAAAATAAACAAAAATGTCTAGAAAAATCAAAGCATTTTTTTTTTGTGCGTAGAAATCTAAGCTGTAATTGCATGAGAGTTTACAGTAAAAATGTTTAGAGGAGTATTATAATCATTAAAATTAAAAAAAAAATAAAGAGAATTTCACCAAAAACTCCATAGAGTCTTTTTGATTTTTTTTGGAAGTTGAGATGCAGGCGCTGTACCACTTGGAGCGTTAATCCAGTACGAAGAAAAAAGCAGAAGGAGATGTATTCCATCACAAAGAACAACTTTGTAGAACACTCGAAAAATCCTAAAAATCCATAGAAAAAGCTATATCCGAAAACCTATTACAAGGGGTCGTCCACAAACAATGACACCTAACTCTTAAAGTTGAGCAAATAAGGTAATAGTTTGTTCGGCAAACTTTCCAATAATACCCTTTTCTGCAACTTTGTAGAAAACACCAATACTCTATCTTTATTTTTGAGAAAAGTGAATTCCTATCGCACTTTTAGGTGGATTAATCATCTAGGTGAAAATTTTAAAACAAAGACTTAAGTATATAGAACAAACTCTTCTAAGACATCATACTTCTAAATTCAATATTTGAAGCCGCAAAAAAGGATTATGAATGCGAACCTTAGTAAACAGTTTGTAGCAGGTTCCTCCGGAGATTATGTCCGGAAACCTGAACGTCTGGATCTGGTTCCGTAGCGTTGGCATGCCCATAGCACAGAGTGATCATTTTATGGCCAAATAAGTTTTACAATATAAATTTCAGAATGATAATATGTTTGATATTCAATAAAATTGCCTAAAAATACCCCCGTGGCAAGGCATTTCTCAATACCCAGAAAGGGGGGAGGGGTCAGAGGGGATGCCACACCCAGATATTGGAAGACCAACTAACCGCATTCAATTTAAAATTGGATTCAAATTTTTTGATTGTATGGTCTTTGAGTAGTAGCCGATTGAAAAAAAGTGGTTCGTCTAGGGCTTTTGAGGGTTAAGAGAGGCCTCGACCCCCCCACTTAGTCACGAGCTGGTGCGTATGATCTTCCAGATTCCTCCAAGGTCATAACAAGGTAAATTTTGATGACGTCTTTTACTTTACTCAACTTTCACGAGGCTCTTTAGATATCCCTTAATAGTTAAGAACATTTTCAATTGAATCTTCATCTGGATTTCGGACAAATATAAAGAATTGACATAGGCTTTTAAACTAATGAATTTATAGGTCCAAAATTCATTCCCGTTCTAGATACATAAAAATGATCACTTTCAAGCTAAGAATTCCAAAATGTTGACTATCCGATGGAATAACCTCTTCACCATTTCTTTTAATCCTTTCAACTCCCCAGCAATAAACGTTAAAATAATAAACGACAGATGACCATTAGCATATTATAGCAATTCACCCCATTGGAAATGATCTCCCCAAATAAACAACACGCGCCCGTGAAGAAGAACCCCTCTTAAGCGAAGCGAGACCCGTTATCTCCCAGCTCGATGCGATACGGTGGTGTGTCGCGCCTCGTTCGAAATTCCATTCACGGTCACATTTCTCCCGGTGGAATTGCTATTGCTACGACGACGACGGGGGCTCGTGCGTCCAGAATCGAACCCAATGTCATAAATTGGGTAGGATTTAGTACACACCGAGGGACACTGATTGCCATTGTCTGCTCCGCCGGCGATGGTGAACGACCTGGCCATCGACTGGTGGTAGTCTCATCCGCGATGCGGATATCTCCAAAGCTCGTAACGATTGCTGTCATGTTGGGGCTCCAAGATGAAACAGCAGCGTTATTTAGATAGCAGAGCATGATTTCATCTGGTGGTGTGTCTCTTGGGTGAGTGGTGGAATCCTCTCAGGCTAGGAATTGAGGATGTACATTAGAGTGGGTCATCGTTTATATGGAAAAATGAAAAAAATCAATGGTATCCCATCAGATCAAAGCTTTTTTGATCCCATTTCATGACCCAAATAAGTATGCAAAATGTGGGCACGATCGATTATGTCTACGTTTTGCGCATTGCGTTTGAAGTTTGTGTGGGATTTTACATGGGAAAACACACTTTTTAGCATTTCTCTCATGACAAGCTCGAATTTTTCTAAAACCATGAAACCAACAAAGTGAAAACATAGCCTAGGGTCCCCTAAAAAACTTTGTCGAAGACCGCGAAGTGATCTGATGCTTATGAAAAAAAAATATAGCGTTGGCATTGCTTGCTGAAACAGCATGATTTTGTTGCTATTGTTATTCCTTTACATGTTAAAACATATACACATGCATGCGGTTAGTTGGTTATAACTATTTTCACAAGTATCGGATCGCTTTGCGTTCTTCAACAAAGTTTTTCAGAGCATCCTAGGCTATCATTTTACAGTATCGGTTAAAATGTTTCAGACAAACTTTTTCAACTTATGGAAAAAATGCAAAAAAGTATGTTTTCCCATACAAAATCCCATACAAATTTCAATTGCAATGCGCAAAGTATAGACGCAACCGATCGTGCTCAAATTTTGCACAGATACTCAGGACCCGAAACGGAACCAAAAAAGCTTTGATCTGAGAAATCGTTTCCGATGACCCACGCTAATGTACATATGACATATGGTTGGAGGTGAAGAGCCGTGCCAGCACCTCACGCACTTCTGAGTGTGAGTATGAGTGGAGCTTCGGAGTCGTTTGACCTGGGATATTTTAAAAATAACTTGAATTTCAAATGGGAAAGAACAAAACATTTTAGCAAAAAAAAAACAAAATATACAAATAAACCAGAAAATTTTAAATAAATATCAGCGAGAATTTATTCAAAATCGTCAACTTTCCAGCGAAATCAAGTTTAGAAACTTTCGTATTGGACATTTCTTTGACTTTCTTGGGTATAGAGTATCTCCGTGCCTGACACACGAAATAGGAGAGCAAAAATGCTCAGATGCAAAGAAAGCTCTCAGTTTATATCTGTGGTAGTTCTCATAAACAACTACACTGAGAAGCATGCTTTGTCCAAGTTTGGACGTTATGCCATGAAAAAGAAAAATCCGAAAAAGAAAGAGGAGAGAATGAATACTATTCTATGGCAGGCGTCGGTACCGTACATGGGTGATTAAGAAACTTTTTCCATTTTAGTTTGACTAAAATTTTGGTTAACATTTTGTTCAGGGTTGTTCTGCATGTATTCTACGGACTGATGAAACATCTTACCACAAAAACACGTCAATGACTATGATGACGACGACGGTAATTTGAGCGGTCGCGCGGATAAGGCACAAGATGACATCGCATCACCACCGGGGCCTATTGCGCGACGTGCTTCAAAGGAAACGCACGATGATGACGCTGATTTGCATAAACATTTCATGCGTATCACAACATTTTATTAGCGGGCTCATCGATTTGGGATTGGATGCTCTCTTGTGTGGAGCGGAGTGGAGATCTTCCGAACAAAGTCGATTTCTAATAAAAGTTTATTTTTCATGGCATTATCGTGGCACGTTCACGTTCGGCGACGATTGAGGGGGTGACATGTCGAAGATGGTCCCCGTGAGAGCAGATTGATGCTGGAATTATGCAAGCAGCATCGTCGTCGTTCGCTTATGCCGATGGAGCTTTCGATCTTGGAATGGAACATTTGGCCACCGCCGCCGCCGTATCTGATGTCTGTACCTATGTTGGTACAGAGAAGAAGTCGAGTACAGATGGTGGTACTCGCTCGCTCTGGTTGACTAGAAGAGAAGCACAGCGAAGGCAGGTTTCGGTGTTTTTTGTTTGAGTATCGAATTCGTGCTTGCGCGTGAGTTGAACAATTGAGCAAATATGGATAAGCGATCGGTGGTGGCTACCGTGCGCGACCGAGATGCGACGAACGGAACCATTGTTTGAGAAAAGATTTCTTTTTGAATATCCGATTAGCTTGTGGCCAATGGTAATCATAGCAAAATGTGTGTCACAAAGATTGATGTATTGCCTTAGTGTGACGAATTGTGAACCTAGGTCGACGAGACGACATGACAATAAAGCATTTCCAAAGTTAAAAGGAGCTGGATTCGAGTCCTGTTTTTGTTCAAAATTTCTGGATGGAAATTTACCCGCAAAGCACATCGTCTTTATTATACCGCATTAAGTTCACCACTGGACTGCTCACTGAGTCTTCATAACTGTGAAAACGCAAATAAAACTGCGCGATTGCATCAAATCAAATTGATCTCTTCGGCGCACTAATTCGTCGATGTATGCTGAATAAGTGCTCTGAAGACACCGAGTCGATTGGATGCAATCGCGCACTTTTATTTGCGTTTTCGCACTCTTGAAAACTAGTGCCATAGTGGTGAACTAAATGCGCTATAACATGCAAAGTATATGCAATATTATTCATTCATATAGGATAGCGAGCCACTTGGGCAGCGGCCGGTATTTTGGGCACTCTTGCCTATAACTCAGTTAATTCCAAACCAATTGACTTGAAATTTTGAACACGGCTAGATACTATACATATCTCATCGCGTTTCAAAAATTGTGTCAATTGGTTCAGAATTGGCTGAGTTATAGCAGAAAAGTGCCCGAAATAGGACCCCTACCGAGATAGTTCCACTTCCCTATTGCGATTATATGAGAAGGTCTTTGTAGTCTAGTGGCTACAGTTTTTAATTCGTATACAGAAAGTGCTGGGATCAAGCACTAGCCCGTCCCTATCCTCACACTTCTCTACATATACAATTACTATAATACATTCCAAGCATTTCTACACCGCGATTTTTGAACTTCATCGAACGATATTCTCGGACCCTTGCTGTCGAGTTTGATTCTTTTTGTACAAAATGAATCTTTTTTTTTTTCATTTATTTAGTTAACATCAAATTCATGATAATACTGAATCAACAATTTGTCGCCATAATACTCGATTTGCAGCTGCAACGTCGGTCACGCCCAACACTCGCCAGATCACGCTCCACCTGGTCCGCCCATCGTGCTCTCTGCGCTCCACGCCTTCTTGTGCCAACCGGATCAGTTGCAAACACCAGCTTTGCAGGGTTGTTGTCCGGCATTCTTGCAACATGCCCTGCCCACCGTATCCTTCCGGCTTTGGCCACCTTCTGGATGCTGGGTTCGCCGTAAAGTGCAACGAGCTCGTGGTTCATCCTTCTCCGCCACACACCGTTCTCCTGCACACCACCGAAGATCGTCCTGCAGGTCCTCCTCGAGCATGGTCCATGTCTCGTGCCCGTAGAGGACCACCAGTCTTATTAGCGTTTTTTACATGGTGCATTTAGTGCGTGGGTGAATCTTTTTCGACCGAAGTTTCTTCTGGAGCCCATAGTACGCCTGACTCCGCTGATGAATTTCACGGCTCACGTTGTTGTCAGCCGTCAGTAAGGATCCGTGGTAGACGAATTCCTCCACAACCTCGAAAGTATCCTCGTCTATCGTAGCATTACTACCCAGACGGATCCGGTCGTGTTCGGTTCCGCCTACCAGCATGTACTTTGTTTTTGAGGCATTCACCACCAGTCCGACCTTTGCTGCTTCGCGTTTCAGGCTGGTGTACAGCTCTGCCACCGTTCCAAATGTTCTGGCAATAATGTCCATGTCGTCCGCAAAGCACACAAATTGACCGGATTTTGTGGAAATCGTTCCCCGGCTGTTGAGCCCGGCTCGTCGCATCACACCTTCCAGAGCGATGTTGAAGAGAAGGCATGAGAGTCCGTCACCTTGTCGCAGTCCCCGGCGAGATTCGAATGAAGTGGATAGTTCACCCAAAACCCTTACGCAGTTTTGCACACCGTCCATCGTTGCTTTAATCAGTCTAGTCAGCTTCCCAGAAAAGCCGTTTTCGTCCATGATTCTCCATAGCTCTGCGCGGTCGATACTGTCGTATGCCGCTTTAAAGTCGATGAACAGGTGATGCGTTTGGCATTTCTGGAGGATTTGCCGTACGGTGAAGATCTGATCCGTTGTCGAGCGGCCGTCAATGAAAACGGCTTGATAACTTCCCACGAACTCATTCTTTTTAGGTGACAGACGACGGAAGATGATCTGGGATAGCAATTTGTAGGCAGCATTCAAAATAGTGATCGCCCTGAAGTTCTAACATTCCAAATGTTCGCCTTTCTTGTGAATGGGGCAGATAACCCCTTCCTTCCACTCCTCCGGTAGCTGTTCGGTTTCCCAGATCCTGACTATCAGCCGATGCAGACAGGTAGCCAACTTTTCTGGGCCCATCTTGATGAGTTCAGCTGCGATACCATCCTTACCAGCTGCTTTGTTGGTTTTGAGCTGGTGAATGGCATCCTTAACTTCCCTCAGCGTGGGAGTCGGTTCATTTCCGTCCTCCGCTGCACTGGCGTCGTCGTTCCTTCCGTTGCCGTGGGCTCCCGTACCTACTTTCTCCACGCCGTTCAGGTGCTGATCGAAGTGCTGCTTCCACCTTTCGATCACCTCACGTCCGTCCGTCAAGAGGCCTCCGTCTTTATCCCTGCATATTTCGGCTCACGGAAGGAAGCCGTTGCGGCATGCGTTGAGCTTCTGATAGAGCTTCCGTGTTTCTTGGGAACGGCACAGCAGTTCCATTTCTTCACACTCCGCTTCTTCCAGGCGGCGCTTTTTCTCCCGAAAGAGGCGGGTCTGCTGTTTCCGCTTCTGTTTGTAACGTTCCACGTTCTGTCGAGTCTTTTGCTGCAGCATTACCGCCCTCGCTGCGTTATTCTCCTCCAAAACCGTTCTGCACTCTTCGTCGAACCATTCGTTCCGTCGATTCCGTTCCACGTACCCGATGGTGCTCTCTGGTGCGTCGTTGATGGCTGCTTTCACTGTACTCCAGCAGTCCTCTAGAGGGGCCTCATCGAGCTCGCCCTGGGCAACGCGGCCTCGAGATACTACGTGTATGCTGAGGCGACATCCGGTTGTTTCAGTCCCTCTAGTTGTACCGTGGCGGACGCCGGTACCGTACATTGTTAATGACGGAGAGTTTTGGACGCAGTTTGACCATCACCAGATAGTGGTCGGAGTCTATGTTGGCGCCACGATAGGTCCTTACGTCGATAATGTCGGAGAAGTGCCGTCCGTCAATCAGAACGTGGTCGATTTGAGATTCCGTCTGCTGTGGTGATCTCCAGGTGTAACGATAAGGGAGGCTGTGTTGGAAAAAGGCCATATTGTGTTGGCTACGTATGGCCATATTTTTGGAGGCGGCGAAATCAATGAGTCGTAGGCCGTTTTCGTTCGTCTGCTGGTGGGCGCTGAGCTTACCAATCGTCGGTCTGAATTCCTCCTCCTGGCCTACCTGAGCGTTTAAATCTCCTATGATGATCTTGACGTCGTGGCTTGGGCAGCGATCGTACTCGCGTTCGAGCTGCGCGTAAAATGCGTCCTTGTCATCATCAGTACTTCCGGAGTGTGGGCTGTGCACGTTTATTATGCTGAAGTTGAAGAATCGGCCCTTGATCCTCAACCTGCACATTCTTTCGTCGATCGGCCACCAACCGATCACGCGCCTCTGCATATCACCCATCACGATGAAAGCTGTTCCCAGCTCGCGTGTGTTGTCGCAGCTCTGGTAGATGGTATGATTACATCTAAACGTTCGCACCATGGACCCTGTCCAACACACCTCCTGCAGCGCTACGATGCCGAACCCGCGGTCCTTCAGTAGATCGGCGAGTATGCGGTTGCTCCCAATGAAGTTGAGAGATCGGCAGTTCCACGTACCGAGTTTCCAATCGCAAGTCCTTTTTGTTCGCTGGGGTCGTTGCCGTTGGTATCGGTTCGTATTATTCTGTTGCTGATTTTCCGCTACAATGGTTTTTTACGGCTGGCTCGTATTGCCTGACACCAGCCCCCTACTTTCCGGAGGACCATAGTGCACAGTTGAGCTTAGAGTCCTTCCCTGGCACTCGGACGTAGATCAGCCGCACCTAACATGGACCAAAGTTCCCACCGGGGTTGGTTAGCTGATCTTCCCTAAGGTTGCTCATAGTTTCCGGCCGGTTTCGCGTGGAGGTAGGGATAGGAGTTGTTGGGCAGAAGCTAGTGGATCACAATGGGATCTGAATTGCGCAGCATACCCAGCCTTTACCGTGCCTATTCAAATTTCTTTTAGGATTGAAAATACTTTAAGTAATATACTAATATGTGGGTTTTTCATTTGATAGAACACAAGTTTTGCAAACTAATTAGTAGAAATCGATGAAATCTGTGTACTGTAAAAAGTCAAAATACGTGATGTCATGTTGCCTTTAAGAGGAGCCAATCATATGGCAAAACATTTCAACCTTCGCTACCTTCCAAAAATCGAACGCCTCCAGCTTTCTGTTAATTTAGCCATCCTAACCTTCAGTTGGTTAATTAGCATAAGAAATATACATTCCAGAGACACCACCTCCACCTCCAGCGACACACCCCAAATAGATGTACCTATGTGCCTAGATGTGCCCATTCCCAAACCTCACCCTTTTTCTGCGTAGACAACCAATCGTCAAATCGTCCAACAAAGTGCTTCTCTCGAGAGTCTGCCTTTTGTGTCGATTGCCTATAGCAGCAATCATAACGAAGTGGGCTTTTCTCGATGTTCACCAAAAAGCTGAAGATCATCGATTCACGCCCTGCTGCCGCCGCCGAAATATTGGTATGAATACGGCGCGGCGACGACAAGTGGAATCAGCTTTTAAAGCAAGCAAAGCGACGATGGGAAAATTACAGAGTCACAAGGTGAGTTTGAGTTGAAACTTTTATCTTGGGGCACTAGCTCAGGGGATGGAATCTCAAATCATTAAAAAAAATGCTTGAACAATTAATCTTGCAGTGATAATTTTGATAACCTAGCTATTTTTTTGTTCGAATAAGATTAGAAGCTTATTTGTATTACGTCACAACTGGAAGAAAGTTGCTTCTCAGCTTAGTGTTTTATGGTGGGGTGGTTAAAGCACATGACTATTAAGCCGGCAACCTGAGATCGAATTTCACTCTTAACAAACTCACAAAATGTGGGCTCTTCCTTCAGAAGGAAAGCACAGTCGTGGGTCCTGAAATGAACTAGCATCGCATTATAAATATCGTTGATAAAGACAGGGTAAGGCGTCAAGAAAATTTTCATTAAGAAAAGATACTGGACTGACCGGGAATCGAACATGTCATTCTGCTTGCTCAATACTTGCGCGTTTACTGCATCACCCATATGAGCTATATTTAGTATCAATCCAAAGGATTTTACATGTTCTATCACATCCTTGACGAAACCCCTAACCATTTCATCATCCGCATTTCGGATTCCATATTAATTTAAAATTAAAGCTATTCAGTACAACTTTGTTGTAGGCTGGCAAGGATATCAAAAACACGATTCCTACTAGTAAAACACAGGAAGCAGCGCTAACCAAAAAAAAAAGACAGCCAGACAGCCAAACTCGCACAATTGACTTCGGTCAACCAAGGAACAACTCGGCGAAATAAAGTTATGAACCGGTAACAAATTGTGTTGGTACAACTTTTGCCCTCGCTAACATTCGTCCAAACAGCAGTCGAAACAGTACAGGCCTCAAAGGGAAAAGTTTTTCGGCCTACATCGCACCGGCTCGTTCCCGCCGACTCGTACACCTGTTCTCGTATATGTAGTTAGTTAGTTGTTTGACGATAGCTTATTTCGGAAGTTGTGTTAGGCCGCTGCTGAACACTGACTGAATGTCGCGGAATGCAAGTTGGCAAAAGTTGCCGCCAACTTCAACTGCTACGCCACAGTACATTTTGGGCGCTTTGTAGTCTAGGTATCCTAGACGAAGAGAAGGACAGTTTCTGACTTCCAGCGCGCATTTATTGGCGCCGTTAAAACAAAGTTCACTCGGTTGCTCCTAGGCTGCAACGACGTTGCCACAAAACTGGTGGCAAACGCTGAACGGCAGGCGTGCGGCGGCGGCATGTAGCGGCATCGAATCTTATCTTGATGGATCGGATCGGATCGGAAATTTATTTGAATAATTTTGCCAACTTTGCACAATGATGGCGAGATCGAGAGCACAGGCAAAAAACGGAAGGTTAAATTAGCGCTCTGGGCGCAGACAAAGAATCGAGGGCACCCCCATCCCAGGCTGATGACGGACGTCGGGCGGAGGTGTGGTTGTGAGTCATTTTGTGGATACTGGATAGATAAAATAGAGCCGGTCGGTTGGGATATTGCTGATCGAAAGGTCACGTTTCCAATGGAAATCGGTTTTATTGCTGCGGTCTTTGGAGTGCAATGGCCTGTGTGTAAATTGAAATACGATTGAAGAGGGAATTTAATTTAAATCGGGGTCGGATGCAACTAATCACGTTCGGGTGTGAACTTTTCAGGGAGTTGGATAAATGGTAGTGACGACGGCTCACTTCCAATTAGTGCAGCATTTAATAGTATATAGCCATTCCATAAAAAAAGCGCTATATTGTACCTCCGAATGTCGTGCTATTTGGTGGGTTTGTGACTCATCGAAAATAATTAGACCCGTATTTTTTTAATGCGTCATAAGTGTGGCCAATTTTAAGATAGGGTGGTTCAAAAAATCAAGGCTTTTTAAAACTAAAAATATTCAAAATATCATTACCTTTGAACCAGTGATTTTAGAGGTGCAATAAACATATAAACATATGAGCTTTTTCATGTTTTCTTGGTTTCGGGACCGAAGGAATCACCAAATACATAAAATTTGGCGCAACATAGAGTAAAAATTTAATTCGTCATATGCGCTAATTCCCATCACATCAGACAGAAATAGCCAACATTCCGACTTATCTTTGCCAATGCCGCGATATATGGAAGCAAAAAATGCAGACCACCAATAAGCAGCGTCTATAGCACTGAAAATCGTACACTAAATTTCACGTTCAAATTTCACTCCACTTAGGTACGAGAGACAATTTTTCTCGTTTTTCGTGCAGCGAAGGCAACCGCACCAAAGCAACAGCCAGTCGAATTATTCGTCATCACTGTTTGATTTTCATTTCACCAGATTCACTAATGGAACCAACCAAGAGCTCTATGGCACTTCAAAGTTGGATTTCACTGCTACAGAGTGCTGCAAAAACTGTTCAAATAATTAAATAAATCACTTTTTTCCCGTCCGTAAAATATTAACAACAAATTGGCTTTGTCTAGGGAGGATGCAAACCAATGTGTTTGCTGCATATGAAACGTTGCACTGTGATGGTGTCTTATGATCTGGTGGTCAAAGAAATTAATTGAAATATTTTGGTCGTTACACTAAAGCAACGTCCTTCTCAAACTATCTGTTCAAAAGTACTTTGAACACATGGTTTGGTTTGGATTGTGAAGAATTTGACCGACTTTTCAAATAAACGCCTACGGTCAAATCATTAGTTTTGGACCATCCTATGTACCATAGTGCCACGTAGAAGGTATGCCAGGAATTGAAACTAAGCTTTGCACGAAGTAGACGTGGACTAAGGGTAATTCTCGCTGAGACCGGCCCACTATTTACACGTTGTCTTCAAAAATGTTTAAGGTGCCGATTTTCTGCAAGCCCTCGCTAAAAAAGTAAGAAAAATGCATTTGGTTACTCAAATTGATGGACCCCCGTTAGTTAGAGCCACAACAATGTTTGCAGACCTCTCGATTTTGGTCAAATGGTGGCTCACTTAAACCGTTATAGCTCGAAAGCTTCTCCAAAAACCACCTCAAAACGAATTGTTGTTGAAAAGAGGAAATATAGAGCTACTATTTACAATAATAAAAAGTTGGGTCGGCCATATTGATTTATTTTTTTCATCGTGAGAGCCACCGATTTTCAAAATTTTTGCATCAATTGAAAGCTGAGACATTTATACATAACATATCAAAAAATTAGAGATGTCTTTTTTTCTTTCAAAAGTTATCTGCCCAAGCAACCCAACTTTTTATTATTGTAAATAGTAGCTCTATGTATCCTCTTTTCAACAACAATTCGTTTTGAAGTGGTTTTTGGAGAAACTTTCGAGTAATAACGGTTTAAATGAGCCACCATTTGACCAAAATCGAGGGGTCTGCAATAATTGTTGTGGTTCTAACTAACTGGGGGTCCACCAATTTGAGTAACCAAATGCATTTTTCTTACTTTTTTATCGAGGGCTTTCAGGAAATCGGCACTTTTAACATTTTTGAAGATAAGGTGTAAATAGTGGGCCGGTCTCAGCGAGAGTTACCCCTATGTAGACGGAAACATGATCGAGGGACAACTATTCAATCTTAGCATAGCCGAAATTGTGATTCAAGCGGTTTGCAGATAAGAGGATTTTGTATGATAGTTGAAACACGTAAAATTCATATCGAGGACCTAAGATCGAAGCCCACTCCAGACAAACTTGAGAAGTGATCATTAGACACACGTGGATTCACTTAACTGGGTAGTGTCGCAAATGGGGCCTAGAGACAATTTTGCCATTCTTGGTGATTTCAATTTGAGCTCGATTGCTTGGCAGTGCAGTTCTTTTGGGTTCTACTTTCCGTGCATTTCTCGATCCTCAATGGGCCAACCTTCACGCGACCTGCTTGATGCTTACAGTACCGCTGGACTCAGACAGATGGTTGGAGTTGAAAACGAGAACAACCGTTCACTTGATCTATGCTTTGTGAGTGAAGAGCTAGGAGTGAATTGTTCGGTAATGCAAGCTCCAGCACCGCTCGTCAAACAAGTCAGACATCATCCGCCTATACTATTGAATCTCAAAATGAACCCCTGTCGAAGCTTTCAAGACACTTCAGTAAGTGTCTCGTATGACTTCAGTCGAGCCAATTTCGCTGAAATGAATGATTTCCTGTCACAGTTGGACTGGAGTGAGATTCTTAGCGATTCCGATCCAAACCTCGCCGCGTCGACTCTGTCTGGAGTACTAGTCTATGCAATCGACCAGTTTGTTCCAGCTATACCTTATCGTAAACCAGCTAAACCGGTTTGGTCGAACGCTACTCTCAAAAACCTCAAAAGGGAGAAGCAGGCAGCTTTGAGGCGTCACAGTAAATACCGTACGGACTCATCGAAAGCCAGTTATTTGGAAGTGAACTCTGCATACAAGCATCTGAACAATTGCCTCTACAACGCTCATTTAAGCCGACTCCAGAGCCGCCTTAAGACTAACCCTAAGAGCTTTTGGCGTCACGTCAACGACCAACGAAAGGAATCAGGGCTGCCGTCTACGATGAACGATGGATTGCGAGAAGCTGATACTACCACCGATATTGCCGACATGTTCCGTTCTCAATTCAGTAGCGTCTTCGTTAATGAGCAACTTGACCCTCAGGATGTTACCACCGCAACACAGAATGTTCCTAGTTTTCCAGCATCCGGGCTGCAGATCGCCGTCACCAACGATGCTATAATTGACGCATGTAAAGATTTGAAGTCCTCCACTGGATGTGGTCCGGACGGTATCCCTTCGCTTGTGCTTAAACGTTGTGTGACCTCTCTGGCTGCACCGCTGTGCACCGTGTTCAACCTCTCTCTGCAAACTTGCATTTTTCCTGATTGCTGGAAGCAGTCACATGTTTTTCCCGTTTTTAAGAAAGGCTGCAAACATAGAGTCTCAAACTACAGGGGTATTGCTTCCTTGTGCGCTATATCAAAGCTGCTGGAGCTGATCGTTCTGCACAGGTTAGTTCAAAGCTACGCACATTATATATCCCAGGATCAACACGGATTTGTTCCAAAACGATCGACCACCACCAACCTGACGTGTTTTACATCGTACCTGATACGTCAGTTCCAAAGCGGTCTTCAAGTTGATGCCATATATACCGATCTTTCCGCCGCCTTCGATAAAATGAATCACCAAATCGCACTGGCCAAATTCGACAAATTGGGCATGAACAACGACTTCCTCATCTGGCTTCGATCGTATCTGACTGGTCGCAGTATGTCGGTGAAAATTGGTGACTACGTCTCTTCGCCGTTTACAGTCTGGTCCGGTGTTCCTCAAGGTAGTCACCTTGGACCGTTCCTGTTCCTGCTGTATATGAACGATGTCAACTGTACTTTGAAATGCCTGAAACTATCATATGCTGATGACCTGAAGCTGTACTTCCAAATAAAGCAACGTCAGGATGCAGTGTTTTTGCAACAACAGCTGGAAGCCTTTGCGGTTTGGTGTAGTTTAAACCGTATGTCCCTAAATGTATCGAAGTGCTCTGTTATATCGTTCAGCCGTAAGAAAAGCATGTTTCACTTCGACTATACTTTGGGTGGTGTCAAGTTGAAACGTGAATCAACTGTTAAGGATCTGGGAGTTTTGCTGGACTCTAAATTGACATTTAAGGACCATGTTGCCTATATTGTGGCAAAAGCTTCATCTCAACTCGGTTTCCTTTTCCGATTTGCCAAGTCGTTTAAGGACATCTACTGCTTGAAGTCGTTGTATTGCTCTATTGTGCGTCCCATTCTGGAATATTCAGCAGTCGTCTGGGCCCCGTACTACGCCAACGAGATTCAGCGCATAGAAAGTGTACAGCGGAAGTTTGTTCGTTTTGCGCTACGCCACCTTAGATGGAGACACCCTATTGTCTTGCCTAGCTACGTGAGCCGCTGTCAGCTCATCAACTTGGAGCCTCTGAGTGCGAGACGCAATGTAGCCAAAGCTTGTTTTGTAGGAGATTTACTGCAAGCCAACATCGATTACCCCGATCTGCTTGGTATGCTACAAATCAACACACGCCGCCGTAGTCTTCGATCACATCCGTTTCTCAACCTACCGCCAGCGAGGACCAACTACAGCCAACATGAGCCGATTCGTGATATGTCCCGTTTGTTTAACACATGCTATTTTGTATTTGATTTTAATGTGTCCCGTGATGTAAATAAGCGTAGTTTTAAGCGTGTATTTTGTTAGCTTTTATGTAATGTCATAGGTGTTGTATTCGGGTGTCATTGGGGTAAATATTTTACCTGTTGACTTAATCTGTAAATAAATAAATAAATAAATTTAGGTCCCGAGATTAACTAGCCCAGGTCTTCCAATCTCGTCAATGAAGTAGAAAACGGACGTTTCTCATTGTTCGAGGGGGCCCCACGGGGCTTCAGGGGGTTTCGTGGGTGTTCCATGGGGTTTCATGACCGTTCCATGCAGTTTTCGGGGATTTTTTTAGGGTAATGAGATTTCAGCGGCACTTCTGGAGTATTTCAGAAGGTTTCAAAGTGTCCTAAGAGTGTTCCAGAGGGATTCCAGGGGTGCCAAGAGCGTTCCAGAGGTATCTGCGGGGTTTCAGGGTCATTTTGTGGGTTTTCATGGGCGTTCCATTGGGTTTCAGAAGGTTTTAGAGGCGCCCCACGGGTGTTCAAGGAGATTTCAGAGGTATTCTTGAGTATTTCAGAGGGTCTCAGATAAGTTCCAGCAATGCTCAAAGGGTTACAGAGGATTTCAGAGGCGTTCTATGGAGTTTCAGGGGTTTCTGAGGGTCCCATGGGCGTTCCAGGTGTGCTTCATGGGATTTCAGGGACGTTTCAGACTGTTTCAGCGGATTTCAGAGGCGTTCAGGAACGTTCCTGGGGTATTCAAGGGGGTACCGGAGCGTTACAGGGAATTTCCAGGGTGTTCAAGGGGTGTTTCAGGGGCGTTTCATGGGGTATCTGGGACGTTCCAGGGTGTTATAGCAGGTTTCAGTGAGTTTAAGGAGCGTTCCATGGGTTTCAAGAGTTTCAGTGGTGTTTAGGGAGTACCAGGGGCATTCCAAAAGTATTTCAGTGAATTTCAGGTGGTTTCAGGAGCGTTCTAGGGGATTCCAATGAGTTTTACGCACGATCCAGGGAGTTTCAGGGGTGATCCAGGGGGTTCCAGGGAGTCCCAGGGGCGCTTCAGGGGAGCTCAGAGTGTTTCAGTGGGTTTTCCTGGGGTTTCCAGCGCGTTCCAGGAGATGTTTCCCATGACCTGAAACCATGAAACCAGACTGAAACATCCTTGAACCCCCCTAGAAACTTTCCAAAATTCCCTTAAACCTTGAAAATCAAAATCTGAGTCGTCCAACATTAGGATTTAATAAAAAAAACAGAGCAACATTTTCAAAATCGGTTTTCATACACATTTAACCCTTTGGAGCCGGAGGGGTCATATATGACCCCAACATAGAAACGGCTGTATAAATTCACCCATTCGATAATACTGTCTTCGGCAAAGCTGCTGCAAATTGAGTCCTCTATTAGAGAAAAATGGGGATATTTGTATTTGGGGTTTCATTGACAACCTAGAACATCCTGAACACCATGAAATTCGGAAAAACGAAATAATTGACATACAGTTGATCTAAAAGCTGATCTTGGATGTGGGTTACGTTTAAATGTATTAATTAAATCTTTGCCAAAAATATCAAAAGATGTCTTATATTCTGGGATGTTCTAGGTGTTCCAAACTGTCCAATAGTGCAGTCCTTCAAATCTACATGTTTAATTTTATGTATTTTCGCCACAAATGATAGCATTGCATAACCTACTGGGATCCATGAAGCTCTTGACATCTGCAATGTAATTTATAGACACTATGGGGATATTCCAGGTCAGCCAAACTACCTTGGAGTTCAGAACTTCAGGTCGATGCTCGTAACAAGAGCCATATCTGTTATACTCAGTAACGTTGCATAATCAACCGCATTTACTGAAGTAATCTGATGTCTACTAGCTTATTACAAATCTTTTGAACATTGAGGATCGTCCAAACTGTTCTATGATGAAGTCCTTTAAATCTACAAGACTAAATTTAGGTGTTTTCGCCATAAATAATAGTATTGCATAATCTACTGGGATCGGCGAAGCTCTTAAAATCTCAAATGGCATACTGGGATATTCCAGGTCAGACAAACTACTTTGCAGTTCAGAACTTCAAGTCTACACTCGTAACATATATGTTATACTGAGTAACGTTGCATAATCAACCGCAGTTACTGGGGTAATCTGAAGTCTACTATATATAATATAATTATGATCCTTTGGGACATTGAGAGTCGTCCAAACTATTCTGAAGTTCACTGCCGTTCTACGCCAAATTGTCCCATGTTATATGAGAATCCCATAAAACATGGGACAACTATGCGTAGAACGGCAATTCAGCTCTTGATAGTAACAGTAGTTATTCCCACAATAAACTTTAAATTGTTATCTGAAATCCCATGGCATAAATATCATGAGTCATTTCAAGACAGTCTTGAGATATTCCAAATCAACAACACTACTCCGAAGACCATAGCTTCATGTCTACACTTGTGATAATAGCTTTTGCCACTACGTGAGGTAATGTTACATAATCCACTGTACTTACCAAAGTAGTTGTAGGAACAATAAGCGTTATTATTTATTTTAGGGATATTATGGGCTTCCTTAATGTTATGAAGCTTAGATGATAAAAGCAACCACTGTAACTTTAAGAAAACAAATCGTAGCTTTTAAACTCAAGAATAGTTTGGATAACTTAGCATATCCCGACTGATCTGATATTGCCTATTAACCTTTCAGAAGACTTACTGGACATGACAGATTACAAATCGCAGCGTTATACCCGTAGACTTTAGGATCTACACTCAAGAACAGTTTGTTTGACCTAGGATATCCCAACTGATCTGATATTGTCTATTATCCTTTCAGAAGACTTACTGGACATGATAGATTACAAATCGTAGCTTTGTATAATGAAAGAAGTTACCGTTACACCCGTAGACTTTAGGGTCTAGATCTGATACTGTCTATTGAACTTTCAGAAGATTTACTGGACATGATAGATTACAAATCATAGCTTTGCATAATGAAGGAAGTTATCGCTACAACCGTGGACTTAAGGATCTAAACTCAAGAACAGTTTGGATGACCTAGGATATCTCGACTGATCTGATACTGTCTATTGAACTTTCTGGACATGATAGGTTACAAATCGTAGCTTTGTATACTGCCGTTCTACGCCCGATTGTCCCATGTTATATGGGAATCCCATATAACATGGGACAATTATGCGTAGAACGACAGTATAATAAAAGAAGTTACCGTTACACCCGGATCTAAACTCAAGAACAGTTTGGATGAACTGGGATATCCCGACTGATCTGATACTGTCTATTGAACTTTCAGAAGACTTATTGGACATGATAGATTACAAATCCTAGCTTTGTATAATGAAAGAAGTTACCCTTACACCCATAGACTTTAGGATCCAACCCAAGAATAGTTTGGATGACCTAGGATATCCAGAAAAAAAATTCTGCATAATAGTCTACCGTTTTTATGCTTGTGACCACCAAAACTTCAGAAAAACGTAGAAAGAAAACTAAATAAAACTAAATAATAAAGGGTTAAAGGAAGAATCAAGGAATCTTCTGATATTTTTTTCCTGGTGAACAATGTTTTTCGTTTGTCAAAAAAAAAAATCCAATTGATTTAATCATTTTCGTAAAAAAACGAACAACATTTTCCACCGGAAAAAAACAGGAGATTCCTTGATCCTTCCTCTAAATGGGTATAAAAATCGATTTTAAAAATATTGCTCCGTTATTTAATAAAAAAAATCAAAAAATGAAATAAATGCATCCAGTTTCGCCTTAAAAAGCATTCAATGTTTGGGTTCTAGATATCTGATACAACTGTTCTATTTTCTCTTGGAAAATTGATTTTAAGGGAAACATAACTTCATGCATAAACATAAGTTATGACTGGATCAGACGTTCACTGGATATTTCTCTACTATCGTGAAATTATGCACAGAAAAACAAATGAAAACAAAAATCTCAGTACATACTAACCGTTTAACAATTGGCGGATTGCCCTAGATAATGATAGAAAATTCTCAAATGTATTGCTCTGTTTACTCTCTACTCTCAAATTCACCATTTTTCTCTACTCTCGGGGTTCCTTTATAACTTTCCCTAGAACTTTCTACATACCATATGAATAAAAATGGAGTTGGAGACACGGCAGAGCAGGGAAAGATATAGGGAAGCATGAGTAGCCGAAAAACGAATCCACCACAAAAAGGAAAAAGTGCATGAAAAAACTTGAATGCTATGGAGAAAAAAAAGCGCATTCTTTCGTCATGTGCAACGACCGCGATGGAAACTGGCTGACAGACAAAACAATGGAGCGGACCTGGTGTGATGGTTAGAACACTTGACTATCACTCCGAGGACCTGGGATCGAATCCCACTCCCGACAAACTTGCAAAATGTGAGATCTTCCTTCGGAAGGGAAGTAAAGCGTGGGTCCCGAGATGATCTAGCCTAGGGCTAAAAATCTCGTAAATACAGATAAAAAAATAAAAAAAAAAACAAAAAAAATGGTGGCTGCCAGGAGGAGAGAGCACTTCGAGGTATTGTTGAACGGTGAGTATGGAAGAGCGACAGTCAGAATTCGAATTGACGACGGCGGACAAGCTGTTGAACCTCCAACGCTAGACGAGGTCAAGACGGTCATTAGAGGACTGAAGAACAACAAAGCTGCTGGAAAGGAAGAACACCCGGTCGAGCTTCTTAAGCACGGCAGTGAGCGGCTGTATCAACTCTTACACCGTATTATATTGATGATATGGGAAGAGAAAGATTTTTCCGCTAAACATAGTGGTGAGAATAAAAAGAAGGGTTCCATCAAACTTTTCACAACACCCATCAAAGGATAAGGAGGCGCATGGTTGTTGACTATGTACAGTCGTTTTGACCTTAACCTACTCAATTTTTGTTATAGTTTGCATGCAGCTGAAAAAAAACCCTTTTCATTATAATTAAATTCCAACCAAATTATTTCCAAGGAACAGCTTTAATTTGGCGTATAAAACTACGGATTAAAACAGGGAAATACGTTTTCGAGTTTGCTGTACACAATTCGCATCAAATTGAATTTCTGTAGAATGCGTTCAGCAAGTCGCATCGCATAGATCCTGGAGAACGAGAGGCTAAGATATCATTAAAATGATCAATAAGAGACCGGCAACAACGTGAATATTAGTAATTCAGGAGAACATCACAGGATAAAACTTTCAGGTGACTGGAGGCGACTGGACCGAACCCAGTGAAGAAGTTTGAGCTAGATTAGATGGAACGACTTGTGGCTAAGTAATATGTAACTAATGTACGCACTATGGGGGATTTCCATACAACCAGGCGGACAAAAATATTTTCGTCATATTTTCGAGGATTTATTAGTATTCTGTAGTTGGTTCGAATAAAATATATTGTTTATGAACATTTTTAAACATCACGACCAAGTTTTGAAAAGGGCGTATTTTCAATATGGTCAAATAACTGATAATATATAAAAAGTTTGAATTTGTTTTATTTTTTAAATTTTTATTTTGTTTTTTTTTTTGTGCTTAGAATGATCAACACTATTGTACTATTGTGAATTTGCTTAGAATGCTTGAGAATCATCGTTTAATCTCAAGGGGTGCGCCCGGGCGGTCTCGTGCGTAAATAACGCTGAATCTCCCAAGGCCGCAATTTACCGCAGCATTTCGCATACAAAATCATTAGAGTAGACCTAAAGCTTGACCATAAACTGATTTTGAGCCTGGGAATGTTTGGGAAAAAAAAGATGCCGATTATCAAAATTTGAATCTCATGCCTTTTTTAACTTCTTCTTCTTCTTGTACCTTTTTTTATACAATGGTTCAATTATTTCACAAAACCACGTGTTTGTTGGAAAGCTTGCTTCATTATCTTACCAATGATGTATTGAAACCAATAGATAATGATGATAATAATTAGAAAATATCGATTTGAAATTATGTGTTGTTTTTTTTGCGAAAAATACATTTTTTAGCTTTATTCAACTTTGATACTCAATATCCTTGTAACTACATCAGCTAGAAACTTGAAATTCTAGATTTCTCTTAGTTTATATGTTTATTATCGATAGAAAATTTCAGAACAAGCATTAGTGGAAGTCACTTTTCTGATTTTTGTCCGCCTGATATCCTATAGTGGTACGGTGTTTAAAGCCTCTGCCGAATAATTTGAACAAAATGTGATTTAATTATCGAACCCTGCAAAAATCCTAAATACAAAACAGAATACATCTGTATATCACAAAACCTACCGATTCGAATCTTTCCTGTTTTTTTTTCGAGGCGCCACCACCAGACGGACAAATGCGTCAATTGCTTACTGATCGAATTCCGTGAACGATTAACACATACCTGAAAATGAGACAAGAGAATAAAAAAAATGTTAATAAAAACCAACCTTGCCCAGACTTCGCAACAACCTGAAAACATAAAACGCTACGCGTAATATTAGTTCCTTCCGAAAGAAAAAAAAAACTCAAACACCTGATCAACGCGCCAGCCAGCATAGGTGGAACATTATAACGTAATGACGCAGACCTGGCCCCATCGATCGAAAGCCATCGCGTCGTCGCACGCTGCTCTACATCGTATTAGCAGCCGAATCGACGGACAACCAATCGCACATAAAAGTGAAAGCGTACGGTAATGAGATTACCTGTACCTACCGGCTCAGCTGGAAATTACCTACCGCGCGCGTCCACGATCTACAAGATTATCGACAGTGGCACAAGATTCGGATTCGGTATGATCGAACACCTCCGCTGCTAACTGGCAGATATTTCTCTCTGCCTCAAATCCTCAACTCGAGCCACCATCAACCCCATCAACAGGTTGCGGATTTGCGCGCGCAAAAAAATGAGAAAAATGCGTAACAACTAGCGGGGAATCGGTGTGGAATGCGACGATGGGGAAAATTACGCTAAAATTGATCATACAAGTCATACAAGGGCCTGAGATTCTCAAAAGTAATTGGCAATGACTAATAAAACGAAAAAAACAGGTTTTGCTACGGGAATTGAACTCAAGGCGTCGAATTTACTGGACGTCGAATTTACGGGCCCATATAGCCGAGGCGGTAAACGCACGGGTATTCAGCATGACCATGCTGAGGGTGACGGGTTAGATTCCCGGTCGGTCCAGGATCTTTTCGTAAAAGGAAATTTCCTTGACTTCCTTGGGCATAGACTACACAAGTTTACAAAATAAAACGAAAGTCGTGAACTTCTGTCAACGATCAAAATTTTTGAAGCACAATTTAGTGCTGATTTCGAAACCGACCTTCAAAAAATTTTAAGTAGAACAGTTTTTGAGTTTTAGCTCAATATCGAGTTTTGAAACTTTTCAAAATATGTAATTTACTTAAACTCAAATACATTGCCTTTTGTTCAACCAATTTTAAAACTTTTTCCATAAATTAAAAGCTGAATACAATACCATTCGATCATCTGAATACAGGTTTTGCGTCAGATTGAGGAAACTCAAGATATTGGCGAGTTTTAGAGACGATCTTCTTAAATTTTAACAAAATTCCCAAAAATTTTTGAAGAAATGTATTTTTTTCAATATGAAAAAACCAACTTGAAAATTCTTTCTCGACGATAATTTGATATATCATATGTAGGCGAGTTACAGTAAAAATTTCAGCTCAATCGGAGCATTGATTACGGAGAATGAGGTGTTTGAAGTGAGCGACTTTGCTTAAAAATAGAACAAAAATCGATTTCAAATCATCAACCTTGTATGGAAAGTCGAAAAAATTTCCGCTCTACTGTAATTTTTTTCTTTCGCGTTTTCGAACTCAGGGCATGATTCTACACCAAAAATGATCATCAGCTTACCGAGTTCAAAAATGCTGTAAACTAATCTTCGTGCCTGCCACACGATATACACATGCAAAATAGTCATTGGCAGAGGAAGCTCTCAGTTAAAAACTGTGGAAGTGCTCATTGAACACTAAGCTGAGAAGCAGGCTTTGTCCCAGTGAGGACGTTACGCCAAGAAGAGAGGAGAGGAGGTGCCTCTATCCGCTTAGCTGTGGAGTCCAAAAGCGAGTCCTTCTTTGAAAGTGCATTTCACCACGTCCCCCCTACAATACACAATGGTGCTGCATAAATCGCCACCTATCACAAAACGAGATGAAAGAAAACGATTGATTGCTCGCATAATAGACGAAGACGTTTGGCGATGTTGATGATGATGCACACGCGCCCCAAGAGCAAAAGGAAATGAAACGGGTGGAGAGGAGCGAGACGGTCATCCGCGACGATAATCAAGTCATTATCGAACGCAACTGAATGGGGTACCAGTCACACCAGTGGTGCAGTTGCTCGACTTTTGATTCCTACCCGATCAAAGAAGCATAACAGAATGTGACAAAATAATATCTACGGTTGATATTGGTCTGCTAGAAGTTTTTAATTATAACCAGATTTTTACGAATTTAGATCATAATTAGATCTTTATTTAAGTCATGCTTAGACAGACATTTAAATATTAGTTCCATGGAAAGCTGATAGATGCAAGGGTCATTAAACAAGTGAATATACAGGCCAAAAGATAAAACTTCACATCTTAAAAAACATAATTTCAAACGAGATACCAACGTTTTTTATCTTTCTCGATTCAATTTTACACGAAACATGTAATTTTCAGTGCAATGTCGATAAGTTCGAACTCTTTTTGTAAATTTTTATTATATGTCATGTAATATCTCTAAGTCGTGCTGAATTACATTACGTGATATTTCATGACATTTACATGATATATCATGTAAATTTCTCTGATATCCCACGCTCCAATTATGTGCATCATATAATTTTACACTCTTTTTTCGATCTGTGTTGTTATATTTACAGATAGAAATAAACTTCCAAATTTCTGTTGTTATATTTTGTCATTCACTTCTGATCAGGTATTGTAACGAGATGGAAGTGGAAGTGTGTGATTGTGCGAACAATGTTGCGCTAATAGAAATTGTTCCCCTCACCACCAGTACCTACCTGTGATGGTAGTTAGCAGGTGGTGCGAGACCATACGGGAATCTATTTCCTAGCCCCGGTACCGGTCGGCGGTGGCGCCTCACCCCAAGTTGGTTGAATTCAATAAATAAAAAATTACACATGGATTGATGTAAATTGCCGGTATCATCGTGCAGTATGCTTGGGATGATGGTATACCTACTATGGAGGAAGATCTAATGATTGCGTTTTGGATTCGGAAGCACGTCGGTCGGGTAGGTTGTTGGCATTGCGCGCATATATCACAGCATTGAGCTGCAAGCTATCATCATCTGTAAACAAGTACGGACGAATTAATAATTATGTTTATTTGCGAAACAATTTGTTGATGGCAATCTGATTGAGTTATGGCGATGAGATTGAAGCAAATTTATTTAACTTGCAGAGAGATGAAACAAATAATATCACAAGCTTTTTGAACTTTGTAAAGTTTTAGAATTTCTAAAACTATTTTATATGCACAAATAACATTAAATCCTGTGATTGAATGCGACTGCAAATGCGAAAAATTTATAAAAATTTGGATTTCGGCTCAGTCTGGTACGCAGATTTAGAATGTGGAATTATCTCAACATCGCTAAAGAAGCCAATTCCTGTGAAGAATATGTGAAGGAATGCTAAAAGGAGTAATCTGTGAAGAATTCCCAGGAATAATTTATGGAAGAACTATGGAAGGTATTCCGAGTGCAATCCCTTAAAGGATTTTGATTGGTATCCTTTGCCTCTGCCTTGAAGAAACACCATAATTAAAAACGCAGGAAAAAACCTGTGGGAATCTCGAGGGAAGTCATTGAGGAAATACCCGGATGAATTATTGAAGAAGCATTAGGCAACCATTAAAGAATCGCTAGAGAAATCCCGGGTAAAATACTTGGAGGAATCTTAGTAAAAATCCCTGCAAAAGAATTTCTAGGAGAAAATAGATGTAGAAATCCTACAGGGAACTTCTGGAGGAATTCTTGCAGTCATGCCAGGAAAAAACTATGAGGAAATGCTTTGCGAGAATCCCTAAAATCCTGTATAAAGTAACTGACGGAAGTCTTGAAGGAACCAGAGGAGTAATCAAGGAGGGAATCCTAAGAGCAATCGTAGTTGATGTGTCTGAAGATTTTTGGAGGAATTCCTGGAGAATTTTTTTCAGCTAATCTTAGAAGCAGCTGTGATCCAAAATGTTATTTAAAAAACTGTAGATCCCCTTAAACCCTTTCAAAGCTTCATATACCGCTCCTGAAACGGCAAAAGGTTATTGCCACCAGAACAAATTGCAAATGCTCCATAGAAAATTAAAAAGCGCTCCATAAAGAATGAACATATGTTCCATGAAAATGTTCAATGTTACCCATAAATAATTGAAAACGTTCCATACTTTATAAAATATGAACCGGTAAAACATGAAATTTTCTCATTAAAAGTGAAATTTTGCACCAATAACTAATACTGAAATGCTCCATAATAAAATACAAATGCTCCATTGAAAAATTCAAACGCTCCATAAAAAAATAAAATTGTACCCATAGAAAATTGAATATTGCTCCATAGAAAAATTGAATTGTACCATAAAAAATTCAAATTGCACCATAGAAAATAGACAAATGAACCGTAAGTATTACCAAACTGCACCACATAAAATACAATTTGCTCCATAAAAAATGAAAATTCTCCATAACTTTAAACATTTGCACCACTAAAGCAGTGCAATGTAAAGCAATTCAGCCCTGTCGAATTAAATTAAGAAGTTATGCTATCTATGGAGGATTTTCAATTTTTCATGGAGCAATTCATATTTCCTATGGTGCAGTTTGATAATACTTATGGAGAATTCATCTATTTTCTATGGTGCAATTTCAATATTTTATGGTGTAATTTGATTTTTCTATGGAGCAATATTCAATTTTCTATGGTTACAATTTTAATTTTTTATGGAGCTTTTGCATTTTTCTATGGAGAACTTGTATTTTATTATGGAGCATTTCAGTGTTATTTATTGGTGCGAAATTTCACTTTTAATGAGAAAATTTCATGTTTTACCGGTACATTTTTTATAAAATAGGGAACGTTTTCAATTATTTATGGGTAACATTGCACATTTTCATGGAGCATATGTTCATTCTTTATGGAGCGCTTTTTGATTTTCTATGGAGCGTTTCTATTTATTTATGGGTACAATAAATAGGCTGCCTCCTGAAACCCCCCGGATGCTTCAAAGGTTTTTAGAAGGTTTCTAAAACGCTGCAAATCTCAGAAGCTTCCTGAAATGGTTCCGAAACCCCCTAAAATCGTCTCGGATCCCCTGTAGCGCACAAGAGAACCTCTGAACCCTCCGAAAACTCCCCTGTAGCACCTATGAAAACCACTGAAAATCCTCTGACTCTTCCTGAAATGCCTCCGTAAACCACCTAAAAACCCCTCGAAATCCCTGTAATGCACTTGAGACCCCCCTAAACCCCCGAAACGCCCAGTAATACCTCTGAAACTGGCTGAAAATCCTCCGAAACTTCCTGAAATGCCTCCAAAAGCCTCCTTGAACCCTCTTTAACGCACACAGGACCCTCAGAAACTCCCGAAAACGCTCCTGTAACTCCCGCAAATGCTCCTGTTGTCCCCTGAAATTCATCTGGAAATCTATTGAAAGCCCTCTGAAAACCTACATGCCTTCCCATTTAATCTCCTAGTCATTAACCCTTCTCAAACTTCTTTGCAACCTCCAAATCCATTGAGGTAATCAATCCACTTACGTTCAAATTCCATTGAGGCAGTCCTGACTCCTTACCTAAAGAGAGGATCGGTAATCAGGCTGAGAAAGGGAACAAATCTTCATGCCCGTCACCCTATCGTACATAGTAGAGCAACATAATAACAACTAGTTTTTATAATAAAACATGGCCCTCAGATGTTCTATTGGAGAGCACATGCCCTTTGTAAAGTTATTCTAGTGCAACCCTGGCCCTTGATGCTCTGGTTACACCGCCGTATGTCAAAATCCGTGAGAACAAAATAACTTGATGAACAAGTTCTAAATAATACTAAAAATAAACTCGCATATAATGCCAAATTTAGTGAACTTATAGTGGCAGAGAGATATAGTGCATTTGCTATATATTAGAGCAGTGATTCCCAAAGTGGGCGAAATCGCTCCCCTGTTGGCGAAAATCAGGCCCAAGGGAGCGAAAATTTGAGAAATCAAAATTGGGGGGCGAAAATACTAAAAAAGGGGGCGATTTTTTCAATGATTGGAAAACATCAATAGTATTGAATTACAAGTCGAAAATGTCAACTGAATCATAAAAACTCCGTGACATACAAGCTTACAGTTCAAGTTTTGTCTAGGATTATTCAAAAAATGCTCTGATTATTAAAGTTAAACATCACTTAATTATACAGAACAATTGGTATTGGTATGTGCACTCTTTCTAGAAAAAAATGACTGCTATACGTATTTCTCTAGGATTTGTGTGATTCTGGAAATCAATAATATATTTGGAAAGTCTTATAACGAACATTGGTAAATCGTGAAAAGTTTTTGTTAAAATTATGAAAAGAACAGAGTTTTTTCGTGAATTGCTGAGCAAAATTGGCAAAATCATAGGCGGGTTTCTTCATGGACTTTTCAAGCAAAAACATGACGTTTAGACGAATTTCAGAACACTTTTCTGATGAAATTCGTAACTCAGTGTTTACAAGCAACTTCACACACAGTGTTTGAAAATATTTCAAAGAAGCTTCTCGGAGAAATTCCAAACTTTACTGGAAGTTAATTTGAAAACATAAAAAAAAATCTGCGTAAAATTCCATTCAAATCTAGTCATGAATGCTGCATTACTTATTTTTTATAATTTATTTAAAATTTGGATCTGGACGTGGATTTGGAGAAAAGTACATAACTACATTTGAAAATATACCGATATTTTTCTGAGTTTCACTTTTTTCACATAACATATTTTTGTAATTGTTTTCAAATTCTCCACTAGTCTTATTTGACTACTTATGACCAAACATTGACTCTCGGTTGTTGAAAACTCCCTTTACGAACAATGATAAAACATCTGGTTGGGAATATCGAGTGTTCATAGGTGTTCACAGTCCGTTCTATTTTAATTAATCAATGCTCAATCAAGAACGGTTTGTGAAGTAGGCACAAACACAATTTTCATATTTATGTTAGCACACTAAATGGCACAACTAGCTTTACCACAGTATTGATTTTAAAGGCTTTAGCTAAGCACAGTTTCAGCATTCTACTATAGAAAAATAAAATCTCACCTAGGGGGGCGAAAATATTTTTTTGAAGCTCTAAGGGGGCGATACCTCTTAAACGTTTGGGAAACATTGTATTAGAGCTTAAAACTAACTAAAAACTATTTACTAGGACCTAGAACTTTCATGCAAATTGGCGCACAAAAGTGCCTAACCAATACAAAATCTAAACTTTTCATTGAAGCTATACCGGTAAGCCAATGATAGAACTATAAATTTGCTTTCAAATTAAATATAACCTTTGTTACAGCTCCATCATAACCATAAGACCCTTATTACCCGCCGAAACTGAACTAGTGGACCTAAACGTACGTAATTATGTGTAAATCTATATTGAGTCGCGTTAACAACCCCAAAATAAAATTTGTAATCTACCTTACAATGAACATAATTTGCTATCATAATCCCTCACGTTATAGATACACATGCTTATATATGTAGTTAATGCTTATGTTATATCGTTTCCTGTGCATTAGTACGCATTGACATAGACTTAAGAGCTTATTGTGAAATATGACATACCCTATATCATACTTGCACAAGAAATTAGTAATCTCCCGAATAAAGAGCTAACCAAACCAATCCCTGCTCTGAAGGTTACTAAGGCAGAAGAATTCCCTATCAGTGAGAGTAACAGACGGTAGAAGTTGGTTTGAAGCGAACTTCGAGAACACCTTTAGTCGCTGTACAAGGTATAGAGCTGTTCATTGGAGGTGCCTCATTTATCATAAGGTCGTTTTGCTAGTTTAGTATAATGGGCCTTTTGTATGATAAATTTCCATATTTTTATAGAAAATTCCATAAAGTATAGCCCCGAATGTCGAAATGCTTGGTGAGTTTGTAGTTTATGAAAAATTATTAGACCCGATTTTTTTTCTCAATATAATGTTTAATTTAAATAGAGTGTCTAAGGGTATTATCGACAGGTTTGTTCGCTTCATCATGAGAGGTTTTTGTCAGCCAAATTACCTGTAGTTTGGTCGTCTAATTCAGATTGTTTGGGAAAGATTTGAGGCCAATTTTGAGTTCAAAATGTTAAAAAAAAACATGACGAAAAGAACAAAACGGACCAAAATACGCAAGTTTCCTTATATGGTGGTCCAAAAACCCAAAGTATTCAAAACTATTTTTTTTTTCGAAACATATCTTTTGAACCGAACTTTGATTATCTGAACAACTTCTCTGAGGGTAATATGCTGAAATATTGGGTATTTTTCAAAACTTTTAAGGCATTCCTAAAAGCCAAAAATTAAAAAAAAATAATACCAAATTTAACAAAAGTTCGCAAAGTTTTTTTTTTTATTTTTTTTTAGAAATTAACTAAAGAATTTCTTTTAGAAAAGGCACAGCGTCCCATTGATTCCACAAGAGCATTTACGTTTTAAATAAGAACAGAACCTCTATAAAAAAAACAAAGAATTCAGCCATCTGTTTACTTCATTTCCATTTGTTCCTCACGGATTTTTGTAAGAAAAATAGGACATAAAATGAGAAATAATCCTCTACTGTTTCAAATATTTCCCAATTAATATTACCGAAAAAAAAAATGCTAACGATTGTCTGTGAATTAAGAAATGTCGGCACAATAACACGGGTCGATTTTTTGGCTATAACTCAGTCGATTTTTAGCCAACTCACATGAACATTTGTACACACCAACAGTGTACATCCATGTACAAAAAAATATGTTCGTCGCTGCATAAATGCGGTTCTATTGATAGAACGCTGCTGCAATTCCTTTCATTATTGCTCTAAATATTCCTCTTTTTATCCCTCCAAAATGTGTTGGATAACTTTGAAAATTTCTCCAGGGATTCCTCCAGAGATCTCTCCCCAGAAATTTCACAAAACTTTCATCCTGAAACTGGTCCAAGAGTTTCCCCAGAATTTCTCCGGATTTTTTTTTTGGAATTTTAGAGAGATAGGGAATTGCTTCAAGGGTTGCTACATAAGTTCATTCATTGCAGACTTTTCTGAAGAAATTCCTCCAGAAATAATAACAGATTGTTTTCCCATGAGTATTTCCTCAGGATCTCTCCCAAAATTCTCCTAAAAGTTTCTCAAGAACTTCCTCTAGTAATTTCTCCAGGAGTTTCTCTGGGCATTCTTCAAAATATTTATTAAGATGCATTTCCATGAGCATTTAGTCGTTTTGTGGCCATCACTATCATTCACTCACACACGCTTACTCACTCATTCACTCACTCATCTACTTACAAATTCACTCACTTACTAACTAATGGGCTCACTCACTAACTCACTCGCTCACCCGTTCACTCACTCACCAACTCACTCACTTATTGAATTAGTAACTCACTACATCACTCATTCGCTCATTTACTCACACCTTCATTTATTAACAGGTTCACTCAGTCACTACTTCACTAACTCACTAGCTCACTTACTCACTCATTTGTCCATCTGCTCACTCTTTTATCAACTTAATCACTAATAAATAATTCAACTCATCTCATCACCAACTAACTCATTACAATACTCACTAACATCCTCGCCCACTTACTAACACACGCGCCTAGTAACTCACACTCTCATTAAATTATTAACTCACTAAATCACTTACTAACTCATTACATCACTCACTTACTCACGCACACATAGTACCTCACTCATTTTTTCCCACAAATTCACTCACTAACAGATTGACTCACTCACTAATCCACCAACTCACTAACTCACTAACTCCTCACTCGCTTCCCTCCACCACCCCCCCCCCCCCCCCACCTAAACAGGTTTTCCATAGGCGCCCCTCCGCCTTTTGCAGAAATTATGAACAGGAGGGGTTGCTTAGCGTCATTTCTGTGCACTAACTCTCAAACTCACTATTTCGCAAACTCACCCATTAACTCTTTTACTTACTTATTTACTAGCTCACTCATTTTCTTCCCCTCACTCACTCACCAAGTCAGTAACGTACTCATTTACCAACTTACTTACAAATGACTCACTCACTAATCCACTCAATCTTGAGGCAGCTCACACTCACACACTTACCAATTCACAAATTTTTTTACTCATTCACCAACTCCTTCACTCACCTGGTCTCTACTTATCCAATCATAAAGAATGTGTTAAAGTGTGAAACCATTCTCATGTTGTCTTTCGGCTCCGTTTTGCCTGAAGACATTTGAACCTTAACGTCCTCATTGGGACAAAGCCTGCTTCTCAGCTTAGTGTTCTATGAGCACTTCCACAGTTATTAACTGAGAGCTTCCTCTGCCAATGACCATTTTGCATGTGTATATCGTGTGGCAGGCACGAAGATACTCTATGCCCAAGGAAGTCAAGGAAATTTCCTTTACGAAAAGATCCTGGACCGACCGGGAATCGAACCCGTCACCCTCAGCATGGTCATGCTGAATACCCGTGCGTTTACCGCCTCGGCTATATGTGCTTCAGACATGGATTTAGGATTTTTTGTCCAGGAATTCTTCAAAAAAAAAAAACAAGAACTTCTCTTAGGAGTTCTTAAAGATATCTCCAGGAGTTTCTAAAGTATTTCTTGAGACAAACCTCCAGGGCTTTCTTAGAAACTCCTTCAAGAAATTCCTTAAAGAATTCTTCAGTAATTTGTGTGCAATTCCTGCAAAAACTTCTGATAAATCCCTGCAGGAATATCTGAACAAATTTTGCAGAGATCTTTAAAGGCATCCCAGGAGATACATCTGATGGAACCGTAAGAGCAATTTCTAAAAAAAACCGTGTTGAAATTTCAGCAGATATCTCTAAAGGAAATTCTTTAAGATTTTTTGGAGAAAGTTTGTAAACTCTTCACAAACTTTCTCCAAAAAAAATGGAAGCAATGAATAGTTTGTAAAGAAATTTTTGAAAGAATTTCTGAAAACTCTGTTGAAGAACTTTGATGAAATTCCTGTAGCAATCCATGAACTTTTAAAGAAGTCTCTGGAGAAAAAATATCTGCTTGAAGGAGTTTCGATAACTGAAGAGGAATTTCCTAATACTTCCTGGATCAATACTAGGAGAATCTTTTCGGAACATTCTTGGTTGAATTTCTAGGGCAAAAAATTGATGAATTTATAGGAATATTTTTGTAGAAATTTTTTTAAGCTCAAGCATCCATCATCATTTTTCGGAAATAGAAAAGCAGTTTTTTTTTCACTATAAATCAAAAGAATGGCCACGAAAATGTATTAACTGTATTCTATCTCTCATGTGGAACACAGTGCATCCATTTACGTTGCAGAAATGTTTGATTTGAACGAAAAAACTGCTTTCAAATGTTTGATGATGACGATGATTTCAATGACGAATAGTTTAACGTTAATGAAATTCTTGGAAATTTTTTGAAACTATTCCTGGAGAAACCTGTAGACGAATTTCTGGAAAAATCCTAAATACTTGCAGAAACGCATAAATAAGCGTGTGCAAAGAATTCTAGAAAAAAAAACTCAAGGGGTATTTCTAAAAAAATCGCATCAAATTTCAGGAAATGTATTTGTATATTTTTATTGTATCCATGGAGAAAACATTGGAGTTATTTTTAGAGGAAATGCAGGGTGAATTTTGGGGGTAATACATGGAATATCTGATGGAAATCCTGGAGGAAATTCTGTGTGAACCCCAGCATGAATTTCTGGAGGAATTGCTTCCTGAATCACTGAAAAAAAAAATAATGCAATGATCTCTGAAAGTAGTCCTGTTTCCCTTGAACTCCCTAGAGCAATGCTTGGACCAATCTCTGGTGGACTTCCTGAACGAATTTCTGAAGAAATATCCAGAAACATTTCTGAAAAATTTCTGAAAATTCTGGAAGAATTGGTCACAGGATCGGAAAAAATTTCTAGAGAACATTCTGAATTATTCCCTGTAGAAATTAAAGATAAATATTATTAACGAGTTCTAAGCAGAATTTATAAAATAATTCCTGGTAATTCTTGGAGAAATACATGACGAAATATCTGAAGGAACCCCTTTAAAAATTTGGTAAAGTGTTCCTACGGGTTACGGATCAGGGAACTGAACCCATGACCATGTACACTTACGAAGCAGAAATGTAACCATCAAGTGCCCTCAATGGCACATACCTTTATCTCGGCAAGCATCCGCACGCACACGCTCTTTATTTCACCCAACGAGCGGCAGCTTATCTTTGAATCCAGTAATAACTCCACCACGCAAAAGTAACTGATGGCGAGACCCCACCCTTTCGAAACTTGCTGCTTGTTGCTCTCTTTTGGATCCACCCGATAAATAACATGATTAATGACGACAACCAAGCACCAAAGATTTACGTTTTCGATTACTTTCGGAACGAGTTAAGGTACACCGGGGCAAGTTGAAACGGGTGGGGCAAGATGAAACACGAAGTTTTGAAATAGATTTCAATACAATTTGGAAATTTATCTTTCGCTAAGAGATGGTTTGTATCAAAAACTATGTGTTATGGTGATCAAACTGTTTATCATCATTAGAAAACATCATGTTAACCCGCTGTTTCATCTTGCCCCACCCGTTTCAACTTGCCCCGGTGTACCTTAACGAACGAACAGTTTTCCTGGCTAATGTGCGTAACAGTTGGTTTTTTGGTATTGAGTTGAAACTTCTTTTTGGCTGATACACGAGGTATCAAACAATGCAGCATTCATTGCTCAATACCACCCTGGGTCAGGAACCAAAACGCAGCCAGGTGGTCTTTAAACTGCATTTATGTTGTTTCTCTAGTGGAAGCCAGGCCTCAAGGTAGCAGACCCAACAAATGAAAAATGATCTTAGCAGCGAAAGTGTAGCGTTATCGCTTGTGCATCTCTGCTTAAGTTGAACACCAAGGCGTCCGTCTTCATTCAAGTCCCTAAGTCATACGACGTTCAGGCTGATGGCGCAGTTCACTTTGCACCGGAAAACACCCAAGCGGTGCGGTGACGTCATCGCTCTGGCAAAGACTAGTTCCGGCTCTCGGCGGCGGAATGCTCTACAATCCGAGACCGAGCAGGTATGCCACCATGAAGTCGTGTCGACGTCGTCGTAGTCGTCGGTTGATCAAATGATTTCACCGAATCCAATTAACGACATGCCACTAATTTCCACTCCAGAAAACTAATGATTTTCTCACCTGTTTCGAAACTAATTAGAAAGCCCTAAAGCGTTCGCTGTTTGACTGTTGGTATGCTCTACTAGATAGAGTCCAGCACACGATTCCGGGCCGGCGCGGCGTGGCGCGCGGATTGATTGGACTGCAGTTGAACTTAAGCCATTCGGTGGGGCTTAACCATGTGCCATGTCCAAAGTGAGACACGTTCAAATTAGGAGCCCTGGGCAGATTGCAGCACACGGTCGTCCACAGGGCGAGCCCTTCACCTTTGGTAGTTACCAATAGGAAAAGCTACGGGGAGCAACGATGAGCCCTTATTCGAAACATTCGAAGCATCATCGTTGGATCGTCGTCGTTGCCGTGGTTATCTTCTCTTGGTACAACTACTTTGCATCTCATTAATCATGCGTAGCAGATTGGAGATTACGATAGTGGAGCTACTACATGGTCTGGTCCGTAGTAGATGCGCTCTCTGGTAGCAGGCGGAACAGTGACGCAATCTGGCTTTGAAAATTTCCACAAAAGCGTGAAAAGGGATGTATAATATGACTGCAATAGGGTGATATAAAATAGGATATAAATATCCATTCATTATTCCTTTGTTAAGAAAAATGTTTGACTAAGATAATTGATTTCCAAAGCATTAATGCTGAGATGAGCCGAGTTGATTATGTAAGTAGAAGTCGCTTTTTGACAAGTCTATTACATTAGAGAAGATAAAAACATCTACCAAACACACCACGTGTAAAAGCACTTCGCAACCGTATGCATATAGCTATCAGATCCACAAACACTCCACATGGCAGTATTGCAAGCACCGGGAGTCACAACTCCCGGTCCTGCAAATAAAATTTCACCGGTCCTTTTTGCCCTTCCAAGCAGCAGTAGCAATTTGCCACTTATCCACAAAAGACCCGGCAGTCTGTTGCCACCATCAAGCTGGTTTCTCATTGGCAATAACAGCTAGAAGCAGTTAGTGCCTGGTGGCACGACATCGTCGCAGCCTCCGAAAATAAATGTCTTCAAGCATCATTAAGTTTTGTCTCTGGCAGGCAGCGCAGTGTTCTGCCGCCGTCAGGCAGCACTCCGTCTATCTCTGTAATCATCCATCTAGCTAGACTTTCGTTCAAGCTTTCGTTGCAGCTGCCTGCCGGAGTAGAATGGAGGTTGCTCCTGGGAAGATAAGTAGTGTTCCAGAAAAAAAGGGGAATCCACTGACTGACTGCTGGAAGCTGGAGCTGGAAGGACGACATACGACACGTTCCCTCCGCAGGCACACAACAGCCAGTAGTGCTGGATGGTGGCGATGATACGACGTGAGTGTGTCGAATGGGGCTCTGTTTTATCTAGGACTGTTTTGGAGCTTCTGGATGGGAAGAATACGACGACGACGAAAACGACGAGAATCAAACCATGTTGTATTGGTCCCAGAAGAGGTGGTGGTGGTTGCGTGTACAGCTGGGTCAATTTTTCGGCAGGCTTGATTTGTCCCGTAGGGTAATTTGAATGATAGAATGATGGTTGCCTTGCGGTGAATCTCGAACGATGTAAGTAAAGGATCCTTTGCAGGACTTCCTGGGATTGAGTGGACTGTGGGAAAATGCCGGTAAAAATCAAAAGATGTTATCGTTTTCCAATAAAATTTAAAGTTTAGTTATTGCAACGATTAATCAGAACAGCGGGGCATCAGGTAAGAATATTACGTAAAATGTTTAGAGAAAAGACACGGAAAGAAAAATTCATGGTATAATCGCTTGTCAACCTTACAATTATAAATGAGACAAAATAATCGGAACCGGCAAAGCTATCACTTTCAAAAAAAAAGTACAACTTGCTGTAATTAGTCGCAAAGTGCATAAAAAACTCTTAAATTTGAACTGTGAGTTGATCAACTAGTTACCTACTTATGGTCCAAATTTGGGCGATATAAGACCATGCTACATAATCCTTGAAAGTTATTCTAAAATGAATCTTTGAAGGAATTCTTGCTGGAAGTTGCTGAAGGAAGTTTCTAGGAATCTTAAAAGAGTTTTCTGAAAAAATCAAGTAACAATTCCAGAAGCAATCATTGAAGAAGCAATCAATGAATAAATTCCTGGAGCAACCCAAGAAGAATTCTATAATGAATCTAAGAAGGTGTTTCCGAAAAAATCCTTGAACGAAACCTTGGAAAATTGAGGAAGGAAATGAATGAAGCATTGATTTTTGAAATTCCTTTCATAAATTTGAATTCTTAGAATTTGTATTTGAAAGAACATTTGACGTAAATCCTTGAAGATTGACTGGAAGAATCATTGGAGAAATTTCTGTATGAATTATTTAAAATTATTTGACTTAATTGTGGAAGCAATTTCTCTACCAATTCTTGGAGGAATTACCGGAAAAAAACTTGAATAAATTCTTGAAGGAAGCTTTTTTAGAACTTCCTTAAGCATTCAAGAGATCCTTGTAGAAATTTCTTAATGAATAATAGAGAGAGTTTTGAAATAATGGTGAAAATCTTGATTAAACTTAGTTAGTTCTTGAAAGAACTTTTAGAGGAATTTCTGATGAAATCCTTGGAGGATGGTCTGAAAGAAAACTTGAAGGAATTACCGTGTGGTTCCATGGATGAATTTCTGAAGGAATTCTTGTGAGAATAAATACTGGGAAGAGTTCCTGGAAAAAAAAAAACATTTGAAGGAAGCACTACTGCAATCCTGCTGAAGGAATTATGAAAGAAATACTTGGAGGACTTAAGAAAAATTTACATATTTTTCTGTAATTTTTTGAAGATATTCCTAAGAGAAATCCTGACGGAATTGCTGAAGGAATGCATGAAGTACCGTAATCCGGGGTCAAATTGATCACTTTAAAACAACTTTTGTGGATAACAGTAGTGGAATTCCAAATATTGCCAAAAGAATTTCTGTAAAATCAGTACCCAGTGGATCTCCATAGAACCACTTGACAGAATTTTGTTCAACAAATTTAAGCTTTAAGTTAAATAACTCCAAATATCAAAAAAATAGAAATGCCAATTTGGGGTTAAATTGATCAGTTTACAATTAAGCATCGGTTGGAAAGGAAAATTTCCTTCTTCGCTTAATTTTGCTTTTCTAAAAACGAATAACGCGTATAAAATCTTGCAACTAGTGAATTTAATACTTAAAACGCAAAATTAGATTTTGAAATTTCTGCTTAAACGCCTAAAGGTAGGCAATTTCATTTGAAATAAGTGATTTCTGTCACAATAAATGACTATTTCAACATAAAATGAACTTTTTTTAATTATTTCATGTTCTTATTAGCTACATAACTTTCCAACCAAGGCTCCACAGAATGTTAAAACGGAGAATTTACGGGAAGTCCTATTAGCAATCGATTGTTTAGTAGCCATGATTTCAGCTAAATGAGCAATACATAGCAAACTCCTGAAAAATTAGGGCAAACTAACCTTGTTCAAAAAAAATTAAATTCTACACTGATTTCTAGACAACTACGGACCAGATGACGTAAAAAGTTTAAGATCATTACGACGCTTAAGAGTTCCTAGTATGGAATTACAATGTAGTAGCCGAATGATCAATTTCACCCCGCTGATCAATTTGACCCCGGTTTACGGTAATGTCTGAAGGATTTTTCCAAGAAATTCCTGAAGGAATTCTTCGAGAAGTTCCTAAAGAAATGTTTGGTGAAGTTTCTGAGGAATTTTTTGGAGGAATTCCTGAAACATTGGAGAGTTGTCGAAGCAATTACTGTAGGAATTTCTAATTTCAGAAGAAATCCTTGAAGGAATTTTCAGAAGCATTTCCTGAAGGAAGTCCCTGAAGGAGTCATTGGAAAAACTCATAAAGAAATATGAAGAATTCTTGCTGGAACTCTTCAAAGAATAATTAAACAAACTTCTGAATGATTTCTTAGAGGAATTTCTAAAGAAATTATTAGATAATTCTTGAATGATTATTTAGTGGATTTCTGAAGGAATCCTTCGTGAAAATTCTGTTGAATTACGAATTATTGCAGGAATTTCTGTTAGTATTCTTGAATTAATTCCAAAATGAATCCTTGGAAGAATTTTTGCATACTTGGAGAAATTATTAAAAGAATCCTTGGTAAATTCCTTAAAGAACTTTTTGAAAGAGTATCGAAAAAATCTTCGGGAAGATTTCTGAAGATATTTCTGAAGGAATAATTGCATATTTACCAGAAGGAATCCTTGGAGAAGATCCTGATAGTTTCTCGACAGAAGTTCCTGAGGAAATAATTCGAGAAACTCCCGAAGAAATCTTTTTCTCCTAAAGGAATCTTTTGAGGAATTCTTGAAAAAATCTTTCAACAAACTTCTGAAGGAATATTTGGATAAGTTGCTCAAGAAATGCTTAGATAATACTTGCATAATTTTTTGGAGGATTTATGAAAGGATCCTTCGAGGAATTCCCGTAAGATTACTTATAGAAGTTTCTGATCGAATTATTTCATGAACACCTATTAGTACCCTTGAAAGGATTCCAAATTGAATCTTTGGAGGAGTTTTTTTTATACATGAAGAACTTACTGAAGGGATTCTTGGTGGATTTCTAAAAAGGATTTTTTGAAGGAATTACCAAAACACATGCGTAGAGATTTCTGAGGACATTTCCAAAGGAAGTCTAACACGTATTACTTAAAAAATCTTTGGAGGAACTTTTGAAAGATTCATTGAACGTAACGATCTTCTGAAGAAATTCTAGGATAAATTTTTAAAGATCCTCAGATACATACTTGGAGAAAAAGTATCCTCGGTGGAATTCTTAAAGGAGTTCTGGGAGAAATTTCCAGAAAATCTTTGGAGCGATTTCTGAAGTTATTCCTGAAAGAATAATAGCAAATTCACTAGAACGAATCTTTCGAGGAATTCCTGATTGATTCAATTGTAGGTGTTTGTTAAGAATTCCTTGAAGAAATCTTCGCAAGAGTTTCTGCAGGGATTCTATAAGACGAAATTGTGTAGTAAATTTCTCGAAGAAATCCTTGGAGGGTTCCATACGGAAAATTTTGTATATTATTTTGCCTATTCTTGGGGCACCTATTAGAGGAGTCATTGAAGGGATTCTTCGACGGAATTCTAGAATTTCGCTGTGGAGTTTTTAGATGAATCATGGAAGAAATATGTCAAACAACCGTTGGAAGAATTCTTGACGGATTTTTTGGAGGATTGCCCTGAAGAATACGTGAAAGAATTTCCGAATGAATTTTTGCAGACACTCCTGATGAAAAATATGCAATTCCTGAAGGATCCCTTGTCATGACGGAATTTCGGAATGAACTTTGAAAGATTTTTTGCATATTTATAGAAATTACTGAATTGGTGGAAATTTCAAAGAAATCTATGAAGGATTTTCCTGGCGGATTTTCTAAAGATTTTCTTGAAGAAATAATAGCAAATATACCAGAGCTAAAGAGGAATTCCAGATGGATTCGATTGTAGGACTTTGTGAAGAATTCCTTGAAGAAATCTTCGAAAAAAAATCTGGATAAATTCTGAAAAAAATCTTGAATTTTTTGAAGGAACCGTTTGACAAATTCCTGAAGAAATCTTTGGAAGATTCTATAAAGAATATGTATTTCGAATAATTATTGTGCAAATCCTATAGGGAAATCCTAATCCATTGAAATAATTCTTCGAAAAAAATTCGTCTAATCTTGACGATGTCCTTGAAGGATTACCCGGAAGGAAACGTAGAAGAATTTCTCATTTTTTTTTGCAGAAATTTCTGATGAAATCCTTGCAATTCCTAAAGGACCCCTTAACAAATTAGCTGGGAAAATTGTTGTATACCGAAGATATATTTGAAGTATTTTCTGTAGGGATCATCAGAGGTTTTGCAAAGAAAATGCTTTCTAGAGGAGTTCCTGAAGATATCTTTGGAGGAATTCCTGAACGAGTTCTTGTAAAACGTTCTGAAGAAACACTTCGAAGAAATTCTAGAAGAATCTATGGACGAATTCCATTTACAATTCCTGGAAAAACTCCAGGGGAAATCTCCTTTCAGACTCATGGAGAAATACCTAAACGTTTGCTTGGAGGGTCGAAAATTGTCACTTGAAATTTCAATAATTTCATTGCTGGATATGCTGTAAATATTCTTAAAAAAAGTAATAGCAGTTATGTTTTTTCAAAAAATAATAATTCAACTTGGACTTCCATCTCAAAGATTAAATACATGTTATGAAAATTCTGCGCACCTTGCAAAACAGTTACCACCAAATTGTGGCCTGCGTACCGCATGCGGGTTTCGAGAAGGTTTTATGTAGCCCACGAACTTTTGAAATGAATAAGAATGCAGCCCCGTTATCATTTAACCTGTGACCATAATGACATTAAAAAACTGCGTGATAATGAATATGACAATGAACTGATTAGATCAGATGTTTCAATGAATATGATCCTGAAATTTATTATGAGAAGAATCTAACTTAGGATAAATACATCTTCTTTTCCTGGAATTGTTCGGAGAAAACATTTCTTAACATTTTGTTAGGATTTATTCCGAAAATTCCTTCAGGATTTCAATTACGAACATATTTTCTTCATCAGTAAAAACTGATTACAGACATTTTACAGAAAATCATGTTTCCTGAGTTTCCTGAGAAATTCTGAAAAAAAAGAGTTCTACATAAACTTTCCAGGAAGTTTTTTGAAAATAATTTCAAAAGTCCTGAAGTTCCAGTTACAAATCATTCTTAAATTATTTCAGACAGTTCTTAAAATGCACTTAAAATAATCAAATCTCCAAGACATCCAAAGAAAGTTTTAAATTAAGACGCCGATGAACTATGAGTAAAACTCAAAAGCTACGGTAAGAAACTCCCTTCGAAAATTTGCCAAAATTAAGTACAGATGTTTTGCAAGAAATTCTGCCAATTGTTGACAATAAATTCTAGACTTGCGGCCCGCAGTCCTTTTATAAAATTCAATTTTGACCCACTAAGACGATCTCTGTTCAAAAAAAAAAAAAAATGGTGGAAAATGTGGGAAAATATCCAAAAACTAGCAACATGTTTTTTTTTTTTTTTTTCAAGATGACCCACCACTCACCCTCACACCAAAAAGCTCTACATTGAGCCCCCTGGTAGTGAACTCATCTTATTCTTTAACATTAATAATTAAGCGAAATTATTGGTGTGTGAACGGAAGTGATGACAATTAACAAGCTACAAAAAGGGGATCCCAGTGGAACTTTGTTCCTTTGAAGGGATCCCGAAAATTGACTAAATTACTAAATTTAAAGAGTTAAATAATATACTAATAAACGCATAGACTAAATAATAAACCTAAAAATGTGAAACTAAACAGAGTGTAGACATTACAAGGGAAAACTGGCAGTTGATATGGATTTACATTTTCAAATTAGTAGGGTGTTGATTTTGGATCTATAATACAGTTTCAAGTTTGTTTTGAATAATAACCTATTATTCATCGTTTTAAGTCGCTCAGGTATATTGTTATATGCAGAAGGTCCGTAGAAAGTTATCCTCGTCTGACCAAGGTTACTCATAGCTCTAGATCGCGCCAAATTGTTTGCATGCCTTGTATTATGATTATGTGTTCTTGATGGCAGTGTTAAATTGTGATGCATATCAGGGTTCTTGATAGTATCATATATAAATAAACATGATTGTAAATCGCATAGCCCCCGTATTGGTAACGCGTTATGCTTAAAGCTTGTGTAAAGTTGTTGCGTAGGATATAATCGTGGCAAAAGGTAGATAATTTTTAAACACCTGTTTTGCAGGACTTGTAATTTTTTGAGTTTCGATTTGCAGGCATGACCCCAAACAATGATAAGGTATTGGAGGTGAGAATGTATGCATCCAAAATAAAATTTCAGAAGTGCATTACGAGGAACAAATGATCTTACGCGAAACATTAATCCACAAAGAGTCGAAACTTTCCTTAACACTTGATCAATATGACAACCCCAAGAAAGAACAGGGTCCAACACTAGGCCTAGATACTTGAAGTTGTAGACTCTTTCGATTTCTACCTGTGAAATACAAAGCTTTAAGTTGAGATCAACTTTCTTTCGTGGGGAGTGAAACAACATATATTTGGTTTTCGACAGGTTTAAAGATAGTAAATTCGAATCAAAGTATCTAATCAGGATCCGTAAGTCGTTTTTCATGCTAGAAATTATGGAGGAAGGATCATGACTTGGGTAGAAAATAGCTGTGTCATCAGCGAAAAGTCTAGGTGTTCCTATCAAAGGTAAATTTCCAAGATCGTTGATGTATATAAGGAACAATAAAGGGCCAATATTGCTGCCTTGGGGTACTCCAATATTGCACGTTTGTATTGAGCTCCGGGAATCCTCGATAGCTACATATTGTTGCCTATCTTTCAAGTAGCTACGTATTATGTTATTTGCAGTACCACGTATTCCACAATATTCTAATTTCTGCAACAAAATGTTGTGGTTCAGGGTATCGAACGCTTTTTTTAGATCTATGAAAAGACCACCAATAACACATTTATTATCGATCTTGCCAATTAAATAATCAACTAGCTCTACCATTGCTGTAGAAGTACTACATCCTTTTCTAAACCCATATTGAAATTTGTATAAAACATTGTGCTTATTCAAAAACTTAACTATTCTTTTAACCAACAGTTTTTCGAGAATTTTACTAAATACAGAAAGTGTGGAAATGGGTCTGTAATTGCAAGGATCTGTTGTTTCGCCACATTTAAAAATTGGAGTTACTTTCGCTATTTTCAAGCATTCAGGATACGTACCTTCCTCTAGCATTTGATTAAAAAGATGAGCGAGAATATTAGAAAATTTTACTGCATTGTTTTTTACGACGCTAGTTGGAAAGTTGTCGGACCCGTTACTTTTTTTCACATTAAGTTCTTTAATAATTTCAAGCACTTCATTTTCATTTGCAGGACCTAAAAATACCGATTGTCCCAGTCGTGTAGAATTGCTTAGAGGATTTGAATTATTTTTGGGTATTTTATTTGCAAGATTTGATCCAATTTGTGAAAAAAAGTTATTGAAAGTTTCACAAACTTCTAAATTATTGGAAGTCAGAACACCATTAACTTTAAGCCTAAAACATGTCTTAGTTTTGGATCGCCCCATGATCTCGTTCAAGTTTTTCCATAGTTTCGCATGGCAAGTGTTTTCTAACAAATTTCTGTAATACTCACGTTTACATCCCCTTTTGACATCATCGGCTCTTTTGGACACATGTTTAAGTAAATCTTTCAAGTATTCATTATTAGGATCATTCTTTACTTTTTTAAGATATTTATGCTTGAGTTTCATCCAGTGCCATGCATGATAGTTCAGCCAGGGACAATGTTTAGATTTGACCTTTACGTTTACACTTTTAGTTGTCGTACATTGAGCTAGTAAAGTATTGTACATATTTGTGATGGCTGTAAGGGAGTTATTCACATTACCATCATAGTCAAAGCCGTGCAGAAAAACAGTAAAAAAATCTTGAAGTTTTGATTTATCCACCACTTTTCTTGCCAACACAACATTTTCTTTAGGACCTTTGATTTTGAACGAAGAAACAATTATTATATGATCACTAACATCCGTATAAATAGTATCATTTCGGATGCTATGCAAATCATCATTCCTACACACAAAGTGATCCAAGATGTTACTACTAATTGGACGAGTGACAAACGTATTTGAGCAAGCATAGTTATAGGATTCTAACAGACTTTTGTAACGGACAACAATGTTATTACTGGACAAATTAATGGGGATATTCATGTCACCAACAAAGAATCGAGGATAAGAAGTTTGAGCTGATAATATATTTTCAATTTCATCATGAAACTGATTGAAGTCAAAAGATGGCGGTCTATATACACCCACCACTTCACAATGAAATCCATTTCGTTCAATTTCAACATGTATAAGATGAAATCCATCTGTTTCAATGTTTTTTAACACTTTAAAACTTAATCCAATTTTCACATACATAGCCAGGCCACCAGAGGACGAATCGCGACAAGAAAAAACAGAACTATAGCCGGGTATATTATACAAACCACAATTATTCGATTTTAACCACGTTTCACCAACAACAAAGATATCAATCGGGACTTTAACACTATCTAAAAATAGGGAAATATTATCGAACTTATTCAAGTCGTTCATTCCCCTGATGTTCCATTGAGTGATTCGGAAGCAATTATTATTACTTTGAGAATATTTTGAGTTGAAGTCATTAATACAATCATGAAAAACATTTATTAAACAATCCATTTTTAATAATAATATTATAAAATTAACAAAAAGAAACAAATTTATACATTAAAAACAAAAACTTATTCATAGGTTACAAATTTTTACTGTGGTTGCCGCACTTTCTTTTGGGTGATGGAGTTTCTTTGACAGGCGAGTTTTTGCTATATCGGTTTACGAGTTCATAGAGATCGTCACGAGTTTTAATAATTTCCGGCTTAGACTGTTCGTTCTTTTTAACTAACACATTTCCACCTCTGCTTGACCAAACGTATTTAATGTTTAATTTTTCTTGGTGAATCCGCATTTCAGCCAATAACTGCAAGGACAACGGAGTTAGTTCATCCCGCATTGTAATATACGTGGGTTTTCCATTAATAACGTAATTTGCATCAACTGAAGACGAGAGCAACTTTCCCAGTTCCTTCTTTTTTGAGAAAACTGCCTCCTTAGCCTCTGCATTTGGGAAGACTACCCGAATGGGGATCAATGAATTCCCTGTTTTGTTTTTCCCGCCAAGCCTATCTGCCGACACGATTACCTGCTCTCCAGTACAACCATAGCAATCGATGATCTTATGAGCAATTTCTAGTGTGTCTTCCTCAGGATGGAATGGAACACCTAGTACAATAGCATTGTTGCAATTTGCCTGACGATTGGTTTTGTCAACGTCGTGTTCAAGCTTATGGACAATTTTGGACAAATTTTGTTGTGTAGCTTTGAGCCTAACAATCTCCTGCTTCAAGGTATCATTTTCCCGCCTCAACTCCTGAAAGTCTGTAACTATCGCATCAAACTTGTCAGAAAGGAATTGCTGCGACTTTTCAATTGCAGTAGTGATTTGACGCACTTCAGATTTAACGTTTTTCATTTCTATCGAAACAGCATTTGAAACTGCTCCCTTCCCTTGTTTAAAATAGTTCGGATAACTGGTCTTTTCAATAACATTCCCAATAGCAGTTGTAGGTTGCTTTTTGAAAATATTATTTTGACAAAAAATATACTAGTATTTTCTTTTGGTGCACCAATCACAACTCTTGATAGGATTGCTCTTTCCATTGGTTACAAATCCAAAAGGGCAAAACCAAACGTACAAAATCGTCCAGCAAACGACTAGATTCCGTCTTCTCAGCCTAACGTGATTCCCTATAATATATGGTACCTTTTTTGAAAAGGTACCGAAATCGCTTTGAAGTGTATAATGGTAATAGACCTTTCTCAGTTTCCATCGATAAAGCGCCTGCCTAACGTTGATTGAGTCTATCGTTTGCCGATGGAAGACGATAACAGCAGCTGTGTATCCACATCCCAAAGGGTTGGTATGTACCTAGATAAATATTAGTGTAAGGTTTGTGGCTTTGCGTTTGTGCTTGGGGGTTGGAGGATGGTGAAGGACGATGCACCCGGTTTCCTTCCATCCGATAACTTTCCAAGCTAATTGGTAAAGCAAATACGGATCGGTACAGTGGGGATGTCACGTGGATCTCAATCACGGTCCAGCACTGACTGCTGGACTCTGTGTCATTTAACGGAGATTTTCCTCTCTGTCCCCACGAAGAGAGAGCATCATCATCAAAGCAGCAGCGACAGCGAAGTTCCCACAATCACTTATGTAAAACACTTGTTTTCACCGAAGAGCCCATTAGGCAATCATATTTTACATAATTGACGTATCGTCGTGACCATCATCATCGCGCGCGACGAAAACAGCAATACAATCGGTCATCATTCGAATACATATTTTTTCCTGACTCGGTGTGGGTCGGTTCGACCAGCAGCATCTTCCTTCCTTACGGTGCACGGTGGTGTGCTGCCTTTGTGGTCTTCTTCAGCAGCAGTCAATCAGCGCCGGAATTGAGTTGCATATTTTACTGTCCACCCTGGTGATCCTGCGGGAAAATATTATGACCTTTGAGGGGTCGGAAAGCAGACAACCGAGGAGCTTTCCCGTGATTTGCATAAAGACGTGACTTTGGGTTCGCATCGTTGGATTTGCTTTTGCCAGTTACTTTTTGAGTTACGTGCAGAGTTTTACAGTAAAATATCTGGTGAATTATTTTAACAATAACTATTGGTTAAAAGTAGTGTTGTAACATGTTGACCCATAAAGCATGGGTGAACCAATGCTGAACTATGACCCACAAAAAAGTCTATGGGATAGAGTGTCTTTAAGTGGCTTTCGAAGGAGTTCCTGGAGGAGTTTCGCGAGTTGTCCTCTTGACTTCAACTAGTTTTAGGAGGTGCGTCTTGAATATCTGTTCATCAACGAGGCAAGACAGATGGTTTTCGTGAAGACTGATCAAAGGCGCATCTAAAAATTCAATACATCGAAAGGAGCGATTAGGAAGATTGGCGTGAAGAGAAATGACACTATCAAGATCGCACATGCTCTTCTACTTTGCGGACGATATTCATCTCACTGGCATCGATCATACCCAGGTAACAATTTGATGCTGTACAAACGTTTTTTCAACTGCTTCAAAGCAGCCTTCATTTAAACAAAAGCTGAGTGCAAGAGGTACAATTCTGAAAGGATGATTTAAGGCCTGATATGCGCTTAATCAATCACCAATAAAGTTTATTTGTTTTGATTAAAATTTAAAAAACAACACTTTCGTATGCATCGCTTTCCATTTCCGGTTTACTAGGGTATGTGTGCCATCAATAATCTCATGTTCCCATATTCATCCTATTCGAAAACAAGCAATTACGGCACCGATTGTTTCCGTTCTTTTTGTTTTCAAAACAAAACAACAAAAAATACAAAACAAAACAAACAACAAAAAATACAAAAATAAGAAACAAAACAAACAGTGCTTCAATCCTTTGTTTTTCGTAGGATGAAAATGGGAGCCACATGCTTAATAAGGGAATCAACACCCTATTTCCAGAAGAGATATTTAGGAACGTATAAATTAATCTGTGGGAAAACTAGGAATTGAACGCGGACCTCCTGATTTATAGTCACTCACCTTAGCACATACACCACACACAATTGTATACATAACCTCGAAAACAAGAGCATTACTTGTTGGGTCTGAATAGTCAACAACATAAATCGAACTAAGTCTGTATTGAGGCTGAAGAAGCGATGTGGACTTCACCAAAAACATGCTTGGGTCAGCTGTCAAAAATTATTTGGTTAAAGATTGAACAACAGATGATTAATTCTACATGTTGATGAATGTTTTAAAGCTGGTAACCCAGATGATCAATTCAACTTGACATTCAGCCATATATGTATTGCTAATTAAAGAGGTTGAACAAGCCATACTTCAGATCAATATTCAGCTGTCATTGTGTTCAGCCATTGACACCATTAAACAGCTTTTGTTCAGCTAATACTCTCACTGTTCAGCATTCATTGGTAGTTGGGCAGGGCAGCAAGAAACCTTTTGCTCCGCTAAATGAGGAGACGGCGAGATAAGCCTGATAAGGTTGGATAATACACTCATTTATTTTTTACACGGGTCGTTTTTGCTATAACTCAGTCAATTTGGAAACCAATCGACTTGATTCTTCGCGCACGGATAGTACTAATGGTGCCTACATGTGTACAACATTTCATGATAATTGCTTCAAAATTGACTGAGTTATAGCCAAAATCAGACCGTGCAAAAAAAGAATCTGGTGTAAAATCTGTCATGAGGAAATACATGAGGACCAGGAGTGAGTGCTGAGGTAGTGATAGATGAAGATGTTTTTGATGTTGTTGAGGCCCTAATGGAATTACCCTAGGAATTCTCTCTGGAATGTTTCTCTACGGATTTCTGCCCAGAATTCTTCCTGAGATTCAGGATTTTTTCCAGATACTCTCGATTGAAATTCTTCTGAAATTCAATCCATGATCTTGATTTGTTTATTTCAAGTATTCTTCGGGTAATCTTCCAGGGATTGTTTTCAGAATTCTTTGATTCCTTATTCCTGGGATAGCTTGGCAGAGCATTATCTAGAACTTTTTCATTCCTGCAGGGGATTCTTCCCGGAATTTTTAACTTTTTAATGATTCTCCCCGGAAATCATCCAATTTTTCAGGATAGATTATTTTTGATATTCTTTCATGGATTATTTCAAGGATTTCTCTCTTGAGAATTCTTGAAATATTTTCTCGGGAATCTACCAGGAGTGTTTTTCAGGGTTCCTCCGAGAATTGCTTTCGTTGTGCCTCCAAGGGATTCTTGTCATTCAAGCAGAAATCTATTTCCATGGATTATTTCCGAAATTTCTCCAAAGATTCATTCAAAACATTCTCCGGGGGTTCATTTCAGGATTCTTGCAAAGGTTACTCAGAGATTTTTTACTGAATCCTAAAACCTTCCGGTACACCTTCAGGTATACTTCCATAATGATTTTTTATTTGCTAATTTGTCCAGTGCTTCGTCCCGGCATTCCTTCAGGGGCTTTCTGGAGTATTTCCGGGATGCCTCCCTTTTTTTCTGGGAAATCTGGGATTCCCTTCAAAGATGTTCTAATATTATCTGGCAGAAAAATACATATTTTTTGAGTCACAATGTTATAATGTATTGTAACTTTGTTGCACATTCGATTTGCCTATCTCATAGCGTATCTGAGATACAGGTGGGACTCGATTATGCGGGAGCTCGATTATCCGCGATGCAAATATTTGCAAAGGTGGCTCGATTATTCAGGCATCAAATAATTGTTTGCTTCGTTTGAACAATTTGAGATGGCAGCATGTCAAAAGATATAGGAAATTTCAAAACCAACATGAATTATTTTATTTATGCAGATTTTTCTGCTAAAACTCCATTCTCAAAATATATGATAACAATTGAACTGTTTTTGATAGAAGAACATCAACAATATAGGGAAAAAAAATATGGCACGATTATCTGTAAATTTTGATTATCCGGGGTGATTTCTTGGTGTCATCTGGATAATCGAGTCGGACCTGTATAGAGCTTGATTTAAAATTGCATGACCAGTGTTGCCTGCAATAACATTTTTTGTGTCGCAATGTGTAACAATGAACGGCACTTGGGGTGCACTAACAATGTCGAACATTTGAATTGCCTAATTCACACCATATCAGAGATATTGAGCTATATTTGAATCTGTATGATCAGTGTTGCCAGCAATAATATAATTGTTTTGACCCAACGTGAAACAATGTACTGCATTTGAAGTGCACTATGACATTGGCGAACATTCGAATTGCCTATCTCACACCATATCAGAAATACTAAGCTATATTTGAATCTGTGTGACTAGTGTTGCCAGTAATAATATATTGTTTGTGTCCAAACGTGAAAAAACGTACTGTACTTCAGGTGTACTATAACATTGTGGAACATTTGAATAGCCTATCTCACACCGAATCAGTGATATTGAGCTATAAACTGGAACCTCTTATTATGCACATGGCTGGGACTGCATAAACTAAAAATGTGCATAAATTAAAAAAGGTATAAAAAAGGGAACTTTATGCAAAAATTAAGTTGGGGCTTTAATTAGAGCAGTGCTTCACAAACTGTGCGCCGCGGCGCTCTGGTGCGCCGTGAACATTTCGCTGGTGCGCCGCAGTCTCTTGAGCCAAAACAAATAGAAAAAAAATCAGTATGGGAATGTATTTTATTTTTGTTTAATGGAACTTGGAAGTGTTGCTTTGGGGCATTTTTTTTCAAAATTCATCTTTGCCTTCGAATATTCTATTAAAGTTTCAATTTTTTGAGAAACTTTTGTTAAGATTCCAAAATCGATAATTGGATTTTCAATACTTCGGATGAGTTTCCAAAATATTTCAAAAATCTTATTAAAATTCTTTCCAGAATGATTTCCTTCAGTCTCCCGGTTTTTAAGTTCTCTAATAGTTTTTGGGACGACATGTTTCACCAACGTCACTATCACAGAATACTTCTGCAAATTGTTGGCTTCGTGCAAGTAGACCACATCTCAAAATTGATTATTTTTGAGATCTTGATGAAAAATTATGGAAAACTATGTTGCGTGGCGTTGCGTAACTTTTAAACTTATTAAGACCCATTCAGAAATTCTTTGAGGATCGCGAGGTTCAGACATATTTTTATAAATTTTGTGGAGCAAAGATACTCCTGAAAGTTTATCAACTTTTTAATGGTCGTTAAAAATAGTCATCCGAAACTCATATGAAAGATAGCCCTTCAAGCTTGGTAATGAATGATCCGTCACCGGCCTGGTCCTGAACATTCTATTTTTGTATTTATCTTAGTTTGCTGAACATTACTGCACTTTGAAATGTTTGCAATTCCTGCAGGAATCTAAAATTTTCATAATTTTGTAAAATCATTTCAATACACTCGGAGTTATCAAAGTATTGACAGTTTCACTGTTTTTCATTGAATTATTTAGAATCAGCAGCTTCATAGAAGTTTATGTCACATTTGTTTAGTTAGTGTGATAAATAAATATGACATTTGAAATCTAACAAATATTTATGAAAACTTCAAAAAAAATTCTTTAAAAACAGAAAAATGGAACTGAAAATACTTTACAAGCTTGCATTTAAATTTTTGAGCTGAAGTTTTTCTGAAATAATCAAAATTATCTGTTTAACAATGTTGGTGCGCCGCGAAATTTTCGAAATTTTCAAAAAGCAAAAAGTTTGGGAACCTCTGAATTAGAGAATCTAGTTCGCGAGAACAGGTCTTGCTCCTGGGCAGTTGATGTGGGACTAAGGAAGGGGGTTTCCAGAAAGTTCCCAGAGAGCCCAAAAAGGGGATTCCAAGGGGCTTCAGGGGCGTTTTAAGGGGATTTGAGGAGCCTTTTAAGGATGTTCTGTCAAGATTTTTTGGTGTTTTAATGGGATTACGGGGAATTCTGGAGAATTTCAATAGTATTAAGTGGGTTTCAGGGGCGTTCCAAGAGGATTTAGGGGCAATTCATGGGATCTCACGAGCCTTTAAATGGCGTTGCAAGAGGTTTGAGGGGCGTTTCAAGGTATTTGCTCTGAAACTTCGTAGTGTGCTCTTAACCTTTCAGTACTCGCGCCAATTTTTGTAACGCGAGCAATCGCGCGTTGTACTTTGTACAACACCCATACATTCTGAAATATCTAAGGATCCTGATTGTTTAGAGGAGGACTGTCTTTGGCAAAGTTGTTGTAAATTTCATGGGCTACTTGATGCTGACAAAGTTGATTCGTAAAACGTCCACTAGGCGGCGCTAGTGAGTAATATCATGTTATATCTTATATGTCAGGATCCTGATGTCTTAGAAAGATGGTGTCTTCGGCAAAGTTGTTTTGTAGGTCAACGGCTTACAGATTATTGGCCGTTTAATTGGAAATTCCACCACTAGGCGGCGCTAGTGAGCAAATAAACTTTATATTCTATGTATCTCGGGATCCTGATTACTTAGAAAGATGGTGTCTTTGACAAAGTTGTTTGGTAGGTCAAGGACTTGCGGATAATTCGCAGTTTAATTTGAAATTTCATCACTTGGCGGCGCTAGTGACAACGTAAATATTATATATTATGTATCTCTGGACCCTTATTACTTAGAAAGATAGTGTCTTCGACAAAGATGTTTGGTATATCAAGGGCTAGATGAGTGACAGTTGCGCTAGTGAGCATGTAAATTTGTAATCTCATGTAGCTCAGGATCCCGATTAAAAAGGCACGGGACACCGTCTTCAGCCAGAGGCTGTACAGACTGAATAGAACTTAACACTAGACCGTGGACCACAACATACATTACATGCACCAGTGGATAGCATGGTGCGGTTACACGCTTGGTAACGCTAACCGAACGGCCACGAAGCTCCACTTTACTCATAAAGATGGTGTCTTCGGCAAAGTTGTTTGGTAGATCAAAGACCAAATGGAGGAAAAGTTACCTCTCGTGCCGACCTTCTAAAAGATCGAAAACTTACAGATAGTTGTCCGTTTGAATCGTAATTTCACCACTAGATGACGCTAGTGAACATAAAAAATGGATATGCAATAATTCTCAGGATCCTGATTACTAGAAGAGAGATGGTGGTTTCGGCAAAGTTGTCAAATAGGTTAAGTGCATTTGGTTGGTGGGTCGTTGAAATCAATATTTCACCAGTAAGTGGTGCTAATGAGTATGCAAATTTTATATCTCCGAGTCTGATTACCTGGGAAGTTTACCAACTTCTTTGGCAAGGTTGGTTGGTAGATCAATGGCTTTCAGTTGATTGACCATTTGGTTCGTGCTTCTGCCACCAGAAGACGCTAGTTGTAAATTTGCAAAAGCATGAACATGTTATTATTCATCTAGAAAAAAATCAACGAGCTGTAAATTTTTATACTTCCGAATGTTTCCAAAATTTGAAAATTACACAACTAGTTGATTATAATTTGTACAAATTTGCACTTGATTGATTAATTTTACATGAAGTTAAAGCGCTTAGTAAAATATTTAATATCTGACCGTCGTATTTCAATATACTCTATCTTAAGGTTGTCAATGTCACGGCATAAGTACATCCATCCTTTATCCACCAAACAACAATGTCGAAGACATCATCTTTCTAAGTAATCAGGATCTTGAGATATATGAGGTACAAAATGGGAATGCTCATGAGTGCCACCTGGATGTGAAATCGCACGTCATATTTGTCTTCATCAGTTAGTGTTTGATCTACTAAACAACTTTTCAGAAGACCCCATCTTTCTAAGTAATCAGGGTCCTGAGACACATGAGTTATAAAATTTGAATACCCACTAGCGACACCTAGATGTGGAGTTTCAAATCATACGGCTCTCCATCAGTTAGTGTTCGATCTACTAAACAACTTTGCAGAAGACACCATCTTTCTAAGTAATCAGGGTCCTGAGATGTATGAGTTATAAAAATTCAATGCCCACTAGCGCCACCTAGATGTGGAGTTTCAAACCAAACGGCTCTCCATCAGTTAGTGTTTAAGCAACCAAACAACTTTGCCGAAGACACCATCTTTCTAAGTATTCAGGATCCTGAGTAAAATGGGAAAGAAAAATTACATGCTCACTAGCGCCGCCTATCGGTTGAAATCTGAATTTCTCAGATCACCTCGCGAAGGCCCTTGATATCCCAAGTAACTTTACCGAAGACACCATATTTCTAGATCATTTAGATTTTGAAATACACTAATTCACATTCAACTGTCTATCTTATCTTAAATATAGTATGTTCTTCATATTGCGATTTTCAATTTTCCGCATTATAAGGAGTTATACTGTTTTCAAAGAAGGTCTTATAATATTCCAAATAAAATTCCTGTAGAATACATTTGGGGTTGACATCGATAGAAAAGATGGTTTCAAAGTAATAGGCGATAATTCTCATGTGTTGTACAAAGTACAACAGCGCGATTAACGGAAGGTTAAACTTCCCGAAATGCCTCCAAAATCACCCCTTAAACCCCCGGGGACCCCATGTATCACACCTGAGGGGCCTCGAAACCCCTGAGAACTCCTCCGTAACGCCTCTGAATCCCCAAACCCCCAAAAACTCCTCCATAAAGCTTTCGTAACGCCTCTTCATCACCCCAAAAAGTGTCTGAAACATTCTGAAATGCCTCCAAAATCCCCCTTAAACCCCTTCGGACCCCATGTAACGCACCTGAGAGGCTCCAAACCCCCCGAAAACTCCTTCGTAACGCTTTCGTAACGCCTCTTAATTCCGCAGAAAATGAAACGTCCTGAAATGCCTTCAAAATCCCCCTTAAACCCCCTCGGACCCCATGTAACGCACCTGAGAGGCTTCGAACTCCACGACAACTCCTCGTAACGCTTAAGTAACGCCACTGCATCCCGCCGAAAATGCTCTAAAAACTCTTAAATGCTTCCAAAATCCCCCTTAAACCTCCTCGAACCTGAGAAGCTCCGAACATCCAGAAAACTCCTCCGTAACGCTTCCGTAACGCCTCTTAATCACACCGAAAATGGTCAGAAACATCCTGAAATGCCTCCGAAAATCCTCCTAAACCACAACCCCTAAAAACGCCTCCGTAACGCTTCTGAAACCAGCCTAAAATGCTCTGAGATTTCCTGAAATGACTCCGAAACCACCTTAAGACCCATTCGGGCCCCATGTAACGCACATGAGACCTTCGGAAATACCCAAAAACGAACCATTAACCTTCATTTGCTCTCCTCTTTAAACACCCCTTGGCCGACGTTGCAATAGTTCCGTCATTATTAAACATTCTTATGCACAATATTGGTTCTGAGTAGCTTTCCCTCTTTTATGCAGGGCATAAAAAAGGTGCATAAATTAAAAGTACATAAAAAAGGTTTCAGAGTACAAGAAATTATTTGACCAGTGTTGCCAGCTACTAAAAAAAAGGTGTTATTAAATTACTTCAAAAATTTCTGTATTTTAAAATGATGCCAAAGATGGCACTTGACTGCTACATAATATTAACTGAACAAATGAATTCGATATACTGCGTATGATCGCATACCTGTCCCATATGAATAGGATACCCAGCAAATATGGGACTGATATGCGATCAGAGGCAGTATACTATCTCAAAATCATGTTGATCGTTGTGAACATAATGCAGTGTTAGTAAAAAGAAAATCGGGTTAAGTACTGTCTCTTATAATTCCACCAAGAATTTGGATCCTTTATCAGATCCGTATTTCGACCTCAACTGTAAGGTCGTCTTCAATGTCTTGTACTTGAGTGTTGCCAGTTGTAGAGATAATTTTGAAGAACCAAATTTTCCAAAGACACACACTCAAGATAAATCTAGATGACTTGCTGATATTATGCTACGTTACTTCCAGCTAGAATAAACCAGGACTCCATCCTAATTATAGTGAATTATATATCCAGAGTTTTATTTACAATTCAGCAGTGCTGCCAGCTTAGAAAAAAGTTTCGTTTTTTCTATGTAACACGTAACAGAGTTTGATTTCTACTGAAGTTATGCTGAAGAGTCTTTTATATTGCATATATTTTTATGTATATTTCCAGCAAAACATGATTCTATTTGAACAGTGTTGCCATCTAACATTAAAAAAATGATACCAGGAGCTATTACTGGTTTCCCTTTGTTGCCTTTTCGAACTTTACTTATCAATACATGTGTTTATTTAGAAAACTATTGAAGGTTTAGAGCAATGATTGAAATGGACGTTAATCTAAATTTTGGACGTAAAAACGTGGACGTAAATCAATCCGGCATAAAATAAACGGACGTAAAAAAGATCGGAGTGTAATTCAATTGTAAATTAATTCATGAGCCTTCCATGTGTGAAGCTCTTGGAATGTGTTCGTATACTTCAGACAAAACCTTTACTATAGCTGAATAGTATGGAATCATTTGATTATCAACAATGAAAAACAATAAGCACATAGGCTTTAAATTCACATTCTATTTCAACAGATATTTCAATACTGCGCAGTGATCGAGTGGTCACCTTTTAACTGCCATAGAAATAATAAAAATCTCTCAGCAAAATGATTGAGATTTGTATCCTTTCGTACTACGAACATATCAATCGCCTTCCTACGACACACACCAGCTCCACTATTTATCTTCAGCAACATTCCACAGCTTCGCAACCATTAATCGAAACCCAAAGCGACAAGTGAAGTATACTGCTCGTCGACGACCCTAACCCCATCCCTCCTTGTCGAACGCCTCCTTCATCGACCACGCAGCAGTCAAGCCCAGTTCGAAAGTCACCCTTTCAGCAACAGATGTTCCGCAACCAAACAACGACGAAAATAAATCCAAACCTGCTCGTTCAGCTCACCACCGACACCGGCGACCACAACCAAACCGTTCGATCGTCGCGTCCATCCCAGTCAGCACCACGCCGCGCCGCGCCGCCACCGTCACACAGTCAGTCAAGTCAGCTTAATTTTTCAAGCATTTTCAGATTTGGCCAGTTGAGGTCCTATCCCCAGCTGTGTGGCGAACAAACCGCCATCCACCACCGTCGTCGTCGCCGGAGGCCAAATCCGCATCGCAGCCGTTCACCTGGCCTAAAAGGTTCAGCTTGACGACGGTTGTTCTTTGCCGCGGTGCGGTGTGCTGGAAGGTATGCATGCATGCGGGGTAGAAAAAAAACGCTATAATTCCGACCACTGACTGACTGACTGACTGCAGCAACCCGGCTCAGTCGTCAAAATAAAACTCCAATTCGATGACCTCGACGTACGGATTGGCTTGGACCGTGGCTGGTCGTGGCGGGGTCCCAAGGTGGAAAGGCGGGCGGACCGCGACTGGGCCAGGACTTTTGGTCGTGAAGGTGCAGCACTTGGTGGTGCCGATTTTCGTATTTTACTTTGTTGGCAGCTGGGGTCGCTACAGCGGTGCTTATTAGTGGGACATTTTTTGGAGAGACCCCTGCAGTAGCAGGTTTGGGCTTTGGCCGACGTATATGTGCAAATGGCACACATTAGTGCTGATTTCAGCATTAATCGCCGAAGAACGCGATGACCGACGAACGGTTTCGAGTGTAGTGCATTAACCGGCTTACTGTCGTTCGTTGCATATCTCTCCGTTGCGTGGTTGGGTATAGCAGCGTGACTGCAAGGCTCAGGGAGGAATTAAAGTATTAAGCAGTAAGGCCAGGAAATCAAGATTTGGAATGCCATGAGTCACTCAGTCACTCTGGAAGCCTTAAGCAAACATAATTACCAATCAGAGATCTCAATAAACCGATCAAGGTTCAGCTTGGAAGGAAAGGGTGTGTTGATCTTGCGCCCATAAAGTTTTAAGACCTCTACTACGACTTCGCTACAACCGACGCGTCGGTACTGCACCGTTATTAGCGTAAACGTTGGCCGTGACCTGCTTCATTCTGATGTCGGTTTGCATAGCTCTAGACTCGTAATGGCACTCATAAACAACGAGAGTAGCAACACATCAACAACAATAATAAAAATGTAAGTGGCACTGCTGCTTCGCGCAGTACTCGATGGACCCAATGGTTTTCATCGTGTCCTCAATAGAGTTGTCTACATGCGTTGCTGTGGGCGAAACAGTCTCTGGTGTTGCGCAATACGTAATTATGCATAATCTTCATCGTTTAGTTATGTACACGATGCGATATGCTCTGTATTTTTGCTAAAGGTCAAGCCGAGAGCACATAAGCTGATCATGACTTATTGTTTACATTGTAGTGACAAACTGTGATTGATCCCATGAGAATGCGTGACCTTCTGCTTCCTTGTTAAAAAGAGGCATAATCATTTCACGTACGATGATATGTCTGAACGCTTGTTGACAGTCTTAGTCTATCAAATTATGATACATTTTACGAGATCAAAAACAGACTTAATGTATTACTTGGATTTGCTCCAGTTCAAGTAATTGAATAATAATAATAGTAATAGAACCAGAGAACCAGCACTGGAAAATCTTAAAAGGATTCTATTCATCGACTTTTGTTGAAGTGATCCAAATTGAGTCATTTTTTTCTATTTTTTTAAGGAATGTTTCGGCAATCTCATTGTGAACTTCTTTAGTATTTTTTTTATAAATTTCGTCTATAAATCCTATGAAAGTTATTAGACATTTTTTCGGGATCAAATTGACTTCTTCTTCTTCTTTATGGCTCTACGTCCGCACTGGGACTTGGCCTGCCTCGTGTCAACTTAGTGTTTTTTGAGCAATTCCACAGTTATTAATTGAAGCGCTTTCTTTGCCTGCCATTGCATGAATTTGTATAATTGTGAGGCAATTACAATGATACTCTATGCCCAGGCAGTCGAGAAAATTTTCCCGACCTGAACGGGACTCGAATCCGCCTTCTCCGGATTGGCGATCCTTAGCCTTAACCACTAGGCTAACTGGAGACTGGAGACCCAATATTATCAAATTGAATTAAATTCAAATTAAGAGCACTTCCGTAACAGTTTCTTTCTTAATACCTTTGGTGAGTCCGAAAAAAATGTTTTGAAAATTTCAGCAGGTAATATTTTTCGATAAACTCTACTGGTAATTCCTCCGACAAATTTCTTGGAAATTTTCTTCAGGAATTTCTTTGAAAAAAATAGTAAGCAATTTATTAGAATGTTTCTTCAGAATATGCGCGAACTCTTTATACCTATTTTTTATTCTTTTGGAAATTTTTCCTATTTAATTGAGAGTTTCCCTAGCATTGCCTTTGGAAAATAGTTTCTTGGAAAAAATCCTCACACAATTCTTTAGGGATTCCTTCCGAGACTCCTTCTGCATATTTTTAGAAACAACTTCGTCAATTTCTTTGTGAATACTTCCGAATATGTTTATTTTTGTCATATTTTATGGAATATTTTTCGCCATTTTTTTTTTTTTTGTGTTCGGATTTGGCCAACTGCTACGAAAATCTTTTCAAATTTCTTCAGCAATTCCTTCTTGAATTTATATAGGAATTTCTTAGAAGCTTAGCAGTTTTCTTCGAGTTTTCCTTTGAAAATCTCTTCCAGAATTCTTTTGCAAAAATTGATTGAGAAATTCCATGTTCAAGTTTATGCAGATATTATTTTGAAAATCGTAAAAATTGTAAATTGTAAAATTGTAAATTTCTTCAGTGCAAAGCAGAATTTCAGAATTTCCAAAAGAGTTCTCTGAGGGATTTTTAAAAGAAGTATCAGATGGATTTCCAAAGAAATTGTCTGTGAAATTTCCAAAGGAATGACCGATGAAAGTCGCAAATAAAGTGACGGAATAACTCCCAAAGAATGCGCCGAAATAACTGTGGAAAATATCCTAAAGTAACTGGCTGAGGAATTTCCAGTTTATTGACCTAAGAAATATCCGGAAAAGTGGTCGAAAAAGCTTTTTGAAGAAGTTTCAAAAAATACCGAAGGATTTTCCAAGCAAATTGCCGAAGGAACTCCCAAAGGAAGTGCCGAATACCGAAGTATTTTACAAAGAAATAGCCGAGGAAATTTTACGATATAATTTTCAAAAGAATTACAAAAAAAATTCTGAATAAATTTCCGAAACAAATACCAACAAAATTTATAAACAAATTGCTGGAGCAGTTATCGGAAAAAAAAACAAATATGAAGTGTTATGTTTAAAACAAATTTCAAATAAAATTACTGATCGAATTCCAATGGTACAGCTGCAGAAATTCTACAAAAAAAAAAACAAACAGGCTGAAGGAATCCTCAAAGAAATTGCAAACCAATATCACAGAAATTATCAAATAAATTCCCAAAAAAATGACGAAGCATTATCAAAGCAAATTTCGAAAATATCGAACAACGACAAACGACGAATCGACAAATAATTTTTAAAGCATTACTTAAGAAATTCATAAACCAATTTTCACAGGAATAGCCGATTTAAGTCCCAAATAAAAAGCCAACATTTTTTTCAAATGTGTTACTGAAGAAAACTCCGACTGAATTAACATAGAAGCTCACAATGATTGAAATAATTGCCCACTCTTTTTCAAAAGAAATGCTGGGTTCGATTCAAACAACAAAATTTACCCGAGCAACCTTTCATAACAATCGGATAACATACTGTGTTATCTGATATAAAAAAATAACTCAATTTTTTATCATTTTGGCTGGATAAACATGCAACATAACATGATAACAACAAAGTATACCCGTGATATGATTAAAATATCTCATTGTGTTATCATCAAATTCACCTTGATAACACTTTCTGTAAATCAACCAATTGAAAACTCATTTTGTTATCAGAATGATATTTGTAACGGTCATTTATCATTTATTTGCAATTTCCACTGTTGATGTCGACGATAAAGCCCCCAGTCGATAAATAAATAAATCATAAATAAATAAATAATTAAAATAAATTAAAACATTAATAAATCAATACAAAAAAAACATTCATAAATTTATAAATTATTAAACTAGTAAGTTAATAAATTATTAAATTAATAAATCAATAAATTCATAAATTCATAAATTCATAAATTCATAAATTCATAAATTCATAAATTCATAAATTCATAAATTCATAAATTCATAAATTCATAAATTCATAAATTCATAAATTCATAAATTCATAAATTCATAAATTCATAAATTCATAAATTCATAAATTCATAAATTCATAAATTCATAAATTCATAAATTCATAAATTCATAAATTCATAAATTCATAAATTCGTAAATTCATAAATTCATAAATTCATAAATTCATAAATTCATAAATTCATAAATTCATAAATTCATAAATTCATAAATTCATAAATTCATAAATTCATAAATTCATAAATTCATAAATTCATAAATTCATAAATTCATAAATTCATAAATTCATAAATTCATAAATTCATAAATTCATAAATTCATAAATTCATAAATTCATAAATTCATAAATTCATAAATTCATAAATTCATAAATTCATAAATTCATAAATTCATAAATTCATAAATTCATAAATTCATAAATTCATAAATTCATAAATTCATAAATTCATAAATTCATAAATTCATAAATTCATAAATTCATAAATTCATAAATTCATAAATTCATAAATTCATAAATTCATAAATTCATAAATTCATAAATTCATAAATTCATAAATTCATAAATTCATAAATTCATAAATTCATAAATTCATAAATTCATAAATTCATAAATTCATAAATTCATAAATTCATAAATTCATAAATTCATAAATTCATAAATTCATAAATTCATAAATTCATAAATTCATAAATTCATAAATTCATAAATTCATAAATTCATAAATTCATAAATTCATAAATTCATAAATTCATAAATTCATAAATTCATAAATTCATAAATTCATAAATTCATAAATTCATAAATTCATAAATTCATAAATTCATAAATTCATAAATTCATAAATTCATAAATTCATAAATTCATAAATTCATAAATTCATAAATTCATAAATTCATAAATTCATAAATTCATAAATTCATAAATTCATAAATTCATAAATTCATAAATTCATAAATTCATAAATTCATAAATTCATAAATTCATAAATTCATAAATTCATAAATTCATAAATTCATAAATTCATAAATTCATAAATTCATAAATTCATAAATTCATAAATTCATAAATTCAGAAATTCATAAATTCAGAAATTCATAAATTCATAAATTCATAAATTCATAAATTCATAAATTCATAAATTCATAAATTCATAAATTCATAAATTCATAAATTCATAAATTCATAAATTCATAAATTCATAAATTCATAAATTCATAAATTCAGAAATTCATAAATTCATAAATTCATAAATTCATAAATTCATAAATTCATAAATTCATAAATTCATAAATTCATAAATTCATAAATTCATAAATTCATAAATTCATAAATTCATAAATTCATAAATTCATAAATTCATAAATTCATAAATTCATAAATTCATAAATTCATAAATTCATAAATTCATAAATTCATAAATTCATAAATTCATAAATTCATAAATTCATAAATTCATAAATTCATAAATTCATAAATTCATAAATTCATAAATTCATAAATTCATAAATTCATAAATTCATAAATTCATAAATTCATAAATTCATAAATTCATAAATTCATAAATTCATAAATTCATAAATTCATAAATTCATAAATTCATAAATTCATAAATTCATAAATTCATAAATTCATAAATTCATAAATTCATAAATTCATAAATTCATAAATTCATAAATTCATAAATTCATAAATTCATAAATTCATAAATTCATAAATTCATAAATTCATAAATTCATAAATTCATAAATTCATAAATTCATAAATTCATAAATTCATAAATTCATAAATTCATAAATTCATAAATTCATAAATTCATAAATTCATAAATTCATAAATTCATAAATTCATAAATTCATAAATTCATAAATTCATAAATTCATAAATTCATAAATTCATAAATTCATAAATTCATAAATTCATAAATTCATAAATTCATAAATTCATAAATTCATAAATTCATAAATTCATAAATTCATAAATTCATAAATTCATAAATTCATAAATTCATAAATTCATAAATTCATAAATTAATAAATTAATGAATTAATAAATAATTAAATTAATAAATTACTAAATTAATAAGGCCGTAACAAATATTTATTTCACTTTTTGTCCCACCACTATATGACTGTTCGAGGGGGGGGGATAAAAATAATGAAGCATTTAATTTGAAAAATAATAAAAACTCATCTGATTAATTAAAGAATTTTCAACAAGACCCGACATTTTGATAAATATGTTTTTATCTGCCCCCTCAAAATTCAAAATCCAGCCAAAAATTTTTGAAGGGGGGGGGGACAAAAAGTCAAAATAAAATTTGTATCAGTCTAAATTAATAAAAAAAAAACAAATAAACGTATACATGTTTATATTTTCATACCCGAGATGAACTAGCCTAGGGCAAAAACCTCGTAAATACATATAAAAAAAATATATATTTTCATTGACAATAGATATGTGACAATGTTCTGGAATTGGTTTGGAATGGACTGGAAAAGCTATACAAAACAAATGCCAACCAAACTAGAATTTTGGTAGCGTGTTTGGATAGAATTCAAATAATGGGTTGAATATTTAGTTCCGACAAGTGGAATGACTCCTGAAATTCTCTGGAAAGATTCTTACAGAATTTTCTCCAGGAATCACTCCAAGGATTGATCCCGGAATCCTTCAAAGGAATCCTTCTGGTATTTCTGGAATTAAGCCAGGATTCTTTCAAGGATTCCTGCCGGGTTTCAGGGGTTTCTCCCGGATATTTTTCTTTGCATTCATTTCAAAGTTCCTCCTGAGATTTCTTCCAGAATTCCTTCAGAATTCCATCCAAAACATCTTCCTGGAAGTCTTTCCCAAATTATTCCAGAAGCATCTTTTAGAATATTTCTAGTGATTTCTTCCAGAACTCTTCCAGGGATTCCTTTCTGAATTATACTAAAATCCATCCAGAGATTTGTCCCGAAACATTAAATAAGATACATCCTGGAATTCTTACAGAGATTCCTCCTGGAATTTCCCTAGGGCCCGGAATTGATCCATCTCTCCAAAATCTTCTACAGATATCTGGCAAAATGTTTCCAGAAATTTCTGGAGTTCCACTAAAAAAAATCTCATTAATTCTTCTCGAAACTCCAGAGACATCTTCTGGACTACATTCTCGAATTCTTGTTGGAACTATTTTTTTTTTTGAAAATTCTTATAAAATACCTCTCAGAATTCAATCAGAAATTACTATCGAAGTTCTTTCAAATATTTCTGTCAGAATTCTCCCAAGGTTTTCCATCGGCAGTCTCGAAAGGATTCTTTCCGGATTTTTTCTTGAAATACTTCTTGAATTTTTACCACAGATTCCTTCCATAACCTCTTTCACAATTTTTCCGCAATCCTTTCAGGAATGTGTTTTGTAGCTTTTTTAGGGTTTCCTTCCAAATCTCATTCCAAGGATTCTGCTTGGATTTCTTTTCCAAGAAATTCTCTCAATTTTTCCGAGATTCCCCCGGTTTCTTCCAAAGTTATTAAAAGAATTTTCCCGGAAATTCATCCGAGGATTGTCCCGAAATTCTTAAGGAACTCTTTCTAAACTTCCTGTCGAGCTTCCTCCCATAAATCTTCTTCTTCTTCTTCTTGTTGTTGTAACGTCCCCACTGGAAAAAGCCTGCTTCTCAGCTTAACTGAGAGTTTCCTCTGCCAATAATCATTTTGCTGGTGTATATCGTGCGGCAGGCATGAAGATACCCTATGCCCAATAAAGTCAAGAAAATTTCCTTTATGAAAAGTTACTGTACCACTACTTCACAATTGTGGCTATATATCCCATGGAATTCTTCCTGAATTATTCCATTACTCCAGGAGATCATCCAGGGTTGCTTCTCAGAACTATGTTCACAAAATACCACAAAAAAAAAACGATTCCTCCCGGTATTTAATCATAGATTTTTACGTAGATTCTTCCAGAATTCTTCCCGGATTTTTTAAAGATTTTTTCCAAGAATTTTTATCGATTGCCCTTTTGCCATTCTTTAAGGCATACCTCCAGGAAATTTTCCAGATATTGCTTCGAAAATTGTTCTAAATATTATTCTCCGAACTTTGACAAAGGATTTTTTTTATTTTTTTTTTTCATTATTTTCTTTGATTCTTGCCGGAATTATTCCATGGATTCCTATCGCCAATCTCGCCACTTTTCTGTGAATTATTCTTGGTATTATACCCGCAAATTTTTATTTTTTTGAGGTTCTGAGATTAATTTTTTGGGAATTTCTTCCGAATTTTTACTAAGGATTTCTTTTAAAATTCCTTGAAAAGCTGCTTCGGATTTTTTTCAAGGATTTTCCCAGATTTCCTTCTATTGGAAATCATTTTGAGGATTTCTAGGAGAATCCCTCTAGAAATACTTCACGAAATTCATACAGAGACTTTAACTTGAACGTCCAATATCCTTCCTTTAATTTTCCCCACAATTATATAGGCATTTATCTCAATTTAAATCAACCAGATTTTATCCCAAGATTCTTCACAAGGTTCCTCCCGTAAATATTCCAACTTTTTTTTCGAAATTATTTAGAGATTTTCAGGGTTTTCCTAAGACTTCCTCTTAGCATGTTTCCAAAGATTCTTCCCGAAATTTGTAGGCAATTTCTCTAGTAATACTTCCAGAAACTCATTCCAAATTTTTTACAGAAAACGCTTCAAGAATTCTTCTATGGTTTATCTTTGGAATTCTTCCAAGGATTTCTTTCGGGATTCTTCCAAAAATTTCACATCGATTTGTTTCTGGATTTTTCCGAGTAAGTCTAGTAAATATTTCTCTTAGATCTTTTTCAGGTATTGATCTCGGAATTCTCTGAAAGATTCCTCCCATTTCTCTTTGAAAACTTGCCCCGAAATTATAACAGTTATTCTTTTGGAAAAAAAAACTTTCCAAAGATTTCCTTCCAAAATTATACCATTTTTTTTCCTCCCCTGTTGGGGAATTTAAGCCAATAAGCTGAACTTTTGTGGCATGTCCCGTTTTGATATTCGCATCTAGCCAGCTAATTACCATGTGTCAAGTAATCAGCTTCTGCCACGACGCGTCGTCTCCCAGTCAGGTGCAATGGAATTAATATACCATAGAATCCCATCAAAATTCCGGCAAGATTCCATCCGGAATTCTTCCACGGTCATCTTCCGCAATAGTTCAAAGAACTTATGCTAGAATTGTTCCAAGGATTAATCCCGGAATATGTTCATGGACATCTTCCGCACTACTTCTACAGATTTTTGCTGATTTTTTTTCCAGGATTTGCCCTCTAGATTCTATTTAATCGAGCAATCGATATTGCAGAAGTCTGTAAGTCGCAGACGAAATAGGCCTATCTGTCCGAAGATAAGAAAAGTTGTGGAATTAAAGGGAATTTTGTCATCTTTTTCTAGTTTATCTTTGAAAGTTTCATTTTTTTAGTTTTTTCTTTTTTAAAAGTGAAATAATAGTGAAGTTTTTTTTTAATTTTAACTAGTGATTCAAGTTTTTCCAGTGCTTTTTACGACATTGTTCCAAAGATTACACTCGAAGATTTCCCAATTCTGAACCAGAATTCTGCCATGGGCATATTCCGGATTTCTTTCCAGAAGTTCTTCCATTATGTTTTCAGAAAATATTCAGGAACTCCTTTGGCAATCATTCCAAAGATTCCTACCGGTATTTTTGTTGCGATCAATCTCGGAGTTCTTCTAAGCACTCTTCCATGCATTTCTTCCGGAATTCTCAAAACGAATACTTTCAATGACAAAAATCAAATGTTTTTCCAATGCACATGCCAATGTTTTTGTATGAAAAGGATAAACAATATTGTATATTTAGGTATACAATTATTTATCATATCATACCCTCACCTATTACTTCCCCTAAAATAACATAAAACATCTCATCTAACCCACGACCGAAGGAAACTCCTCCACCGAGCTCGGAAATGAGCAAGGTAATCAACTTACGCCCAAGGCGTCGACACGGCCGTAGGACAGACCTGTCGTAACGTCATTCCCCCTAAATTTTTGACACCTTAATTGGCCCTATATCTGCACAGGCACACTGCACCACCATCCTTCTTCCACCCAGACAGAACAGGACACGGATGTTGTTGTGCCAGATAGAAACGTGCAATTTCCTGGCGGGATGAACCATCCCCGTTCGATTTCAGACAAGATTTCGTTCATCTGTTTTGACATCCTTAAGGAGGCACGCCTTCTCCGGATGTTGTGAATTGAATAGGTACCTAAGCAGTACTTTCTAACGAACGAAGGATAATTCAATCTCAGTTCCGTGTTGTCATCACGACGACGGCGTCGACGACAAACAACATGCTTGGCGGGGTCCGCGCGTTTTTCAATCGAATCGATGCCCAAACAACTCGGTACTGTATCTATTGCGTCCGTAAAAAACGAATCGTAAAATGAAAAATTGTGGAAAACATGCTTATTGATTTATTACGGGTAGTCAAGGCCCACGTAATGTTCACAGAAGTTTAACCAATAGGTAAACTGTCAATTTAACAAATTAAGAAATGAGTTAATCTACTTTAGGAACTTTCACGTGTCTTGAGAACCGCAAAGCAGATCAATTTTATCATACTTCGCTTCCTAAAGGCGACGTTCCATCTCAGCTTTTAAGATTCTCATTCTGCCGAGTCAAATGCTGCAGCATGACCGCCCGCGTTCCGTTCTTCTTTTCGAAAGTCTTCCTACACTCTTCTTCGATGGTCCATTATCGACCATTACTGGATACGCAAAGACGGAACAAAAATACGGATATTTATTGGTGAGCTCGTTTTAATTTTAATAACGTAAAAATTCAAAAAAAAACTATATTATTTAGTATTATACAATTTATTCATTGAATAACTATTTTGCCCATGTTTTACACAATTCCGGCAAACCATTACTTGGTACTGATATTCGGTTGAAGGAAAATCTTTTCAACTAAACTTTGTCGCAGAAACCATTTGCCAATCACAAGTAGGAAATGCGGATTTTTTTCGTCGTCTGGCCATAAACGAGAAAAGTCGGTCAACTCACCCCTGTATTGCCCGCTGCTGGCAGCAGCCTATAATTTCCCATCGTGGTTCCGAGCGAAACGAGGGCATAAAAATTCTGGGGGGATAGCCATTTATCGAGATTTATGAGTATGAGCCACTAAAGTGAACACCCGGACTGAGTCGGTTACCATGGTTGCTCAAGATTTTGATCTAGCCGCAGCAGTAGGTTATTGAACTCTTGGTTTGCCAATTCCGGCTTCGAAATAGGAGCCACCATCCGAAGACATGCGATGTCGGCCCTAGCCTAATGGGGAGAATAAATGAAACTGAAATAACTTCATGCCAAATAAATTTCAAAACATAATTGTTTTGCCGCTGGTATCCACTTTCGCCTGGAGACCAACAGCAACGCACAGTGGGAAACTTGGCGGGTGGTATTACCATCCACAACGAGGCTCTCTATGTGCGAAGTGATTAAATTTCCAGTACGGTGTAGTTTCTTCCAGCAGACACTAAAGGCAAGGCTGCGCGAGCAGCACAATTCAAGGTTATTATGCTAATTAGCTATGTTTTCGGAAGAAGTTTATATGCTCCGGACTAGGAAAGTGTATGCTTTCGGAGAAGACTCTCTTGCTCCGGCGAGTGTGAATACAATTAGAGTGTACCTAGTGGAAGTTCAGTTCGTTTTGTCGGAGCGTAGAGCTGACTATAGAGCTCAACGTTGAATTTCCGTATAAGTTGCCTTGAAACAGCAAAGTCCCAATTGCCCATTGCAGTCAAGTGCGGCTCCGTGGTCGTGTGGCTAGGGTCACCAAGCTCTTAGTCGCATCGTGCTGAGGAGCGCGAGTTCGATTCCCGCCGCAGCTGTCAGGAAAAGTTTTCGGCTGTGCCACTGGGCGTTGCATGCTAGTCCGTTGTCTAGTGTCGTGCTTCCTTCAAAGAGCGAAAAGCTCACTGGAAGCATTGAACGTGTTCGTGTCTTTTTAAAAGTGGCTGCATGACACACTTGCTCTTTATATTTAGGAAAGGTAAACCATTTCAGAGGATACCGTCGCCTTTGATTGCTGGGTAAACACTCCAAATTCAACACGCAAAGAATCAATCAGTTATGCAACGTACCACTTCAGCATCCACTTCTCTCAAACATGGGTCAACTGCGATACTTTAACATACCGTCGTGCGGGGTTACTTTTGAAATGCGGGGCTACTTTGGACACTTTCGAATATGGATTTTTTTAATTCGAAATATGGTTCAAATCTGTTTGATGTCTTTGGAACTATTACGAAGCAATAGTTTTCCCTCCATTTGGTTGAAATTAATTTTCAAACAGACCGTTTATTGCTTGGCAGGATGCGAAAATACATCGAATAAATCAATAAAATATACATAACGTATCAGAACATATGGTCTGTAAGCATTGTTTCTACAGTTCATAAATTTCAAAGGGTTGATCAATTCATTCAAAATATATCAACGTAGCATATACAATTGAATATTTGTATCGTTATACATTATAAATGACCATTTGACCCAAATAAAGGATTGATGGTCCTTTTTTTCAGGCTATTTATATAGCAATATCACGCTGCTCATAATACCAAAGGTAGCACGGAACCATCTTCAAACGCATAAATTTATTGAAATCATGTCTGATATAGTATACTACAGTATTGGTACAAAGTAGTTTTCTAAATAAACCTGGAATTCGAAAGGCAATTTTGTTTTAGATAAAAATGTCCAAAGTAGCCCCCATATGGTTCTATATGAGATGTATCGGATTGGTGTATGAACAACTTTTTTGTTTATTGATGGATTTAGTTCAAATTTTGCATACATCCTACATACATACTCACAATTATTATGTGTAAAAATTGTGGAAATCCATTCACTACTCTGGGAGTTAAAATGTCATAAAGTTGAAAAATCATGAAAAAGTGTAAAAAGAAGCCCCGCACGACGGTATCTGTGATCATAAATGTGTTCGATTTTATTTGAAATGTTCATTCAACAGAAATGCCAATCCACACAAAAAAAAGATGCTGTATTGCTGCCATACATTCCACATTTCACACATCTCGGGGTGCTTTGCCCCCCAGTTTGGGTTTGGTTTGATTTACTTTGCTTTTGGTTTCGAGAGAGAGCCACGGGAGGTGAAATTATACTGATCGCGCCGAATTTGGGAGTTCGAGTGGTCGCTCGCGATCGTCGGCCAGTCAGGGTTGTGCAATTCGAACGCCGGAGGAGATGAAAGTAGTTTGAAGATATGTATATGTTATGGCACGTGCTTTGGAAGGTATTTTCGGTGCTGGTGGTAATTAAATCGATGCGATGTGTTTGGATTGCTAAATGCGGACACTTTAGATTGGTTTGAGATCAGTTACAGCCAATCAATCAAATTGCTTCAATTGTTGCCATCACTCAGACGAGTGAATTTACAAGGTGGTGCTAATCGATTTACAATTACTTGCGAAGTTTCAGAATAATTGGGTAAAATTGGATATTATTTCATTGACTGGCAGGGTAACCTGGGGTAAAAGTCACCTTGGGACAAAATGAACCTTTTTGATTTTTGAGTTCGTCTAAAATTCGGAAAATTTAACCCTTTGCAGCCGGAGGGGTTATGTTACCCTGGCGATGAAACCAAGTATAACAAACGCATTCGAGGCCAACCAGGTAACAATAGCAGCGACGAAACAATCCAGCTCCAAATGGTTAAATATGTCATGTGCAATTAACACTTGAAAAAACAAAACTTATTGTACGAACTAAGAATAGCTTCCAGATGAGAAGGGAATGTCCTACAAATAACATGAAAAGAGCATCCTGTGCTCTAACCCCTAAACAGTTATTGTGAAGTTTTTCTGCGAAATCTTATGAGAACATCACAATAACAATTGGAAAATTTTGAGCAGAATTTGGAACAAGTTTCCCTTAAATTTCTGATATTTTGTTTTTAAAACTTTGAACAGTATTCTTATTATACCACTGCACTGAAGTAACTGAAAGAAATTCAGTAACGCGAAATACCGAATAATACTATTGATTATTTCAATTAACAATATTATTGAGTTGGTAAAACAATCTGTGAAATTGGAATTTTATTGGAAGACTTGGAATTGTGTATGAAACTCCTAAAATGTGTTGATTGAAAAATATTTCGATATATTTTTTATTTGTTGGTGTATTTTAACTTATTGCTAATTCTACATTTGGAAATCTTTTTGCAAATACCCTGTGATTTACCGAAAATAAAACATCTTTAGTTTTCAGCTTCTTGAACGCTACTTCATAAGATATACAAATGAGTGCTAACAAATCGAATTAATTAGATCAAATTTTAAAATAGACTTACAGAAAAATTATAAAAATTTGTAGAAACTTGGAAAATAGTCATAATTCTCATGACATTTTTTCGAAATGTGTATTCGAGTTAAAAAAGAAGCAGCTCTCTAAAGATTTTTTTTTATTCTTAATCACTTAACTTAATTTACAGCTCTATTGTCCACTGGGGCACTACGTGAGCAATTTCAATTGACAGCTGCACTTACATTTTGTACAGCGCCTAGATTCTATTCTACTTTATCGAACTGGTTGCCTTTCTGCTGCTTTCACTTTTTCTACTTTATACCTAGTAGAATGATGAGCACAAGGATGATGATGGATGATCGTTGTTCCTTTCCAGTCCGATTGGGGGTCCATTATGAGTAGCAGTTGGATGGCCTCATATGCCCAATCTACAAGAAAGGGCACAGACTGGAGTGTGCCAATTACAGAGGGATTACCCTTTTAAATTCGGCGTATAAGATACTGTCGCGTGTCCTGTTCAACAGACTGCGACCTCTTGAGGAGTCCTTCGTCGGCGAATACCAGGCTGGTTTTCGTGAGGGCCGATCAACGACGGATCAAATGTTTACCCTGCGGATGATCCTAGATAAATTTCGGGAATATAACTTGCAGACTCACCATCTGTTCATTGATTTTAAAGCAGCGTACGATTCAGTGAAAAGAAATGAGCTTTGGCAGATAATGTCAGAACATGGTTTTCCGGCGAAACTAATTAGGCTGATACGCGCAACGCTGGATGGATCAAAATCAAGTATTCGGATCGCGGACGAAGTGTCTACGTCGTTTGTGACCTTGGATGGATTGAAGCAGGGGGATGCTCTTTCAAATTTTTTGTTCAACATTGCACTCGAAGGAGCGATTAGGAGGTCAGGCGTGCAGAGGAATGGCTCTATCATCACACGGTCGCACATGCTCCTCGGTTTTGCGGACGATATTGATCTCATCGGCATCGATCGTAGGGCAGTGGAGGAAGCTTATGCTCCTCTGAAGAGAGAGACAGCGAGGATAGGCTTGACGATTAACTCTACCAAGACGAAGTACATGATAGCGGGTAGAGACAGAAGCAGGCCTAGTGGTGTTAGTGCTGAGGTAGTGATTGATGGGGAAGTGTTTGAAGTTGTTGAAGAATTTGTTTATCTTGGAACACTTGTGACATGTGACAATGACGTTTCCCGTGAAATGAAAAGGCGTATTGCAGCTGCGAATAGGGCCTTTTACGGATTGCGTAGCCAGCTTAGGTCCCGTAACTTGCAAACGCAAACAAAATTCGCTCTGTACAAGACGCTGATTCTTCCGGTTGCCCTCTACGGTCACGAAGCGTGGACGTTAAAGGAGGTAGACCGAAAAGCTTTTGGAGTTTTTGAGCGCAAAGTGCTGCGGACAATTCTCGGTGGGAAACAAGAAAATGGAGTGTGGCGCAGACGCATGAATCACGAGTTGTACCAAGTGTACGAAGAGGCGAATATTGTGAAACGTATAAAATACGGCAGACTTCAGTGGGCTGGACACGTAGTGCGAATGTCGGAAGAAAGAATAGCGAAAACAATATTCAGCAGAGAACCCGGTAGAGGTAGGCGACTTCGTGGGCGGCCGCGAACTCGCTGGCTGCACGCGGTTGAAGAAGATCTACGATCCCTACACGTTCGGGGAAACTGGAGGAACATCGCCCAAGACCGACAAAGATGGTGCTCTACTATACGCTCGGCATTGGAGTAAAGTTACTCTGTAGCCAACAAGGTATCAAGGTAGGTATGAGTAGCAGTTCGCCGATGTCCAGGTATCCGGGTCCGTTTGAGCCATGGGGCTCAGAAGAGGGTCAGTGTCAGTTGCTCTCGGGGGAAAAGCAACTGACGAAAAATTGCAAGTGCCGGGGCTGGGAATCAAACCCATGACCATCCGCATATGAAGCGAACGTGTGACCAACTACGCCACGGGCCCCAAGTCTCTAAAGAATTGTAAGCAGAATTTATAAAAATATGTCTGTTTTCTATAACTGACTTCTTCAGTAAATTTTTATGCATTTTTTAGAGATGTGAGGGAATAATTCTTGAATTTTACGTTGAAAATCCTTAATAAATATGTAAATGAGAAAATGTTAAAAGCAATGTGTGGTATAACTCAAGACCCTTGAAAAATGTACACATTTGTAGATTACTTTACACAAAAATTGAGAAACCGTTCCATCTGTTTAGCAGATTGCTCCTAATTTTATCCTACTTAAAACAAGGAATTGAAGCTCTGTTTGTTTCGTTTCCCATTTTTGTTAGCAGTGAGCCAGAGATGGAAATGTTGTTCTCATCTTGAAGAAACTCGCTAGTGGAAAACCAACGCATGGCTAACTCATGATTCCAAGAGTAAACCGTGTGTAAGTAATTCGCACCCACCTGATTCACAAGTTTTATTCGCGAAGAACAACTTGTGGAAGTACGTTAAGCGCTTTTTTCTTTTTTTTTTTATACGTGAATTTTAACTTGAGGAAACTTTTTACAACGTGTGAAATGCATTTCATTGTATTCTAATAGAAAATCAAGTGATTATTCAACATAAACCAATGTTCAGTGCTTCATTGTTTCTGTTAAAACAGAACTGTCAGTCGAAATAATGCGTTTTTTTTTATTTTCAAATAGAAAAAAAAAACAACAAAAAATTTGAGCTATTAGGTATCAGAAGGCCGGCTCCAGAGGCACGTTATCCTCCATTTGGGGCATTTATGCTATCGCCATACATATAAGCCTATTTCATCATTTACCTGAGGGAGAATGGGACAAGGGATTAGGAAAGGGAAAGGTGATAAAATAGGATGGGGTGCTCCAGAAGAGGGGATGAACGCATAAGCGCAAAGAGAGCTCATAGCCCATACCACAACGGGTTTAATCAGTGCCCTGAAAAGGACACTGTAAAATGCATAAGCGTAAAGAGAGCCAACAGCTCATTGGAGGTATCTTGTGACGTCATGCGACTTCCAATATGACATTGAAAGGCACGTCATCGAAAGCATCCTAAATATTCAACAAATCACCCAAGCAAAAACTACGTTTGAGCGAGTGCTTTCTTGAAAACGTATACAACTTTGTGTAAAAGAGTCACTGTGGATATCCCAAATTGGGAGGCATGTGAGTTCACATGAATAGGCATGTTAGCCAGACGAACATCACAGATGTGATAATCAATAATGCGTTTCAAGCATTTCAGAAAGAACGAGGTAACCAGATAAATCTGGAACTCACTCCTTCTTCATACAACGCACGCACCCTTTCAGGATATAACTATGGAGTAATCTCACGCCATGAAAATACCCAATAGAAAACTACAAGAGTTCAAAACATGTTTGAAATACTCAAATTCATCTGGAGAAAAATAGGACAAAACCTCTTTTTTTTCTGCCGATTTGAAGTAAGCATAGCTTTTTAGTGCCCTCTAATCGATTCTATAGCTAAAATCCTCGGAGCAGAAACTGGAGATTCGTAGCTATACAAAAGACTGGTTTATCAGAAGATATTTTGAACTTGAACAGATCAGAGTTCTATTCAGGAATACCTTTTGCGGTCCGCACAGACCGCAGCAGGACAAGCTTCTTTCAAAGCAATAGTTACGGTCAGGGCTGGAATTCTCATCAAAGTGTAAAAACGCAGTGAGCCACTGGCTGCGCGCATTCAATGCAAACGAATGTGCTGCGTACGGATACTCATTCTCACGGATCTTTTGCTCTTTGAGGCGCATTGCGTTTTGGCGCAGTGCGTAATGTATCTGTTTCACGCAAAGAGTAAAGGACACATGATGCACGCATACTCAATGCGCTGCTCATTGCGTAGTTGGTATGACAGAAATCATAGATAAACGAACGTAACACTGATGAAAATTTCTTCCTACATATCTCAGGATCCTGATGACTTACAGAGTTGGTGTTTTCGGCATAATTATTAGGCTGGTCAAAGACCTACTGGTAATGGGTAGTTTGATTCGGAAATCTCCCATTAGGCGGCGCTAGTGATGGAACAAATTTTATATTTCATATATCTCAGGACTCTGATCACTTAGAAAGTTGGTGTCTTCGGCAATGTTGTTTGGTAAGTCAAGGGCTCAAAGTAAATGGACCACTTGATTCGAAACTCCGCCACTAGGCGGCGCTAGTTACTCATTTGCAAGATCATGAAAATAATTGATTTTTTTCATTAAGTATTCAACATGCTGTAATTTTGTTTTCTTTGAACATATTCAAGTCAAGTCAAATGTTTTACAAAGACCAATATGTTTGCCGTAAATGTGCAAAATTTCATTTCATTCGGTTCACTAAATTCGTTGATATAGCAGTTTAACGAAAAATACTAAAAAATGAATCATTTAACTAAAATCGCTCTAACTTCTTGTAAAATTATCCAATCAAGCCCAAATTTGTACCATTTAGAGCTAACTAGTTGTGCAATAAGCGATACAAATTTGAGAATATTTGGTGCACTTAATAAAAAGTTACAGCTTGCTGAACATTTTAGCGATAAATAATTAAAATTGCATGCTTCTACTCATTTTTAACTAGCGCCAACTAGTGGCAGAATATTGAAACAATTTATCAATCAACTGAAAAGCCTGAACCAACCAAACAACATTGCCAAAGACACCATCTTTCTAAGTGAACAGAGTCCTGAGATATATGGAATATAAAATAGCGTTCAATATCGCCACCTAGTGGAGGTATTTATAGTCAAACGGCCTATCACCAGCAAGACCTTCACTATCCTAACAACTTTGTCAAACACACTAACTTTCTAAGCAATCATGGTGCTGAGATATACGGTATAAAATTATCACAAGTGTCACATCTTGTTGTCTGTGATATCTGTTATGTCAGAGACAAACAGACGTTATACTGACGAGTTTTTTTTATACCAAATATCTCATGATCGTCATAACTTCGAGAGTTGATGCCTTCAGAAAAAAACATTTGGCTGGTTAAAAACTTACCTATTATGATTCGTTTAATTCAAAATTCCTCCACTAGGCGGCGATACAGAGCAAACAAAATTTATATTATATATATTTCAGGATTCTGATCACTTAGAAAGATGGTGTTTTCGGCAATGTTGTTTGGTTGGTTAAGGCCTTTCAGTTGATTGGTAAATTGTTTCAATATTCTGCCAGTAGGTGGCGCTAGTAATCAATTAGAAGAAGCATGCTACTTTCATTAATTATCGCAAAAATATTCAGCGAGCTGTAACTTTTTATAGAGTACACCAAAAATTCTCAAATTTTTATTGCTTATTGCACAACTAATTAGCTCTAAATGGTACACATTTGGGCTTGATTTAATAATTTTACATGAAGTTAGAGTTCTAGTTGAATGATTCATATTTGAGTATTTTTCATTAAACTGCTATATCTCAGAATTTAGTGAACCGAATGAAATGAAATTTTGCACATTTACGGCAAACATATTGGTCTTTGTAAAACATTTGACTTGACTTGAATATGTTCAAAGAAAACAAAATTACAGCATGTTGAATACTTAATGATAAAAATCAATTATTTTCATGATCTTGCAAATGTGTAACTAGCGCCGCCTAGTGGCGAAGTTTCGAAATAAGTGGTCCATTTACTTTGAGCCCTTGACTTACCAAACAACATTGCCGAAGACACCAACTTTCTAAGTGATCAGCGTGCTGAGATATATGAAAAATAAAATTTGTTTGACCTCTAGCACCACCTAGTGGTGGAATACTGAATCAAACGATCCATAACCTTTAGGCCCTTGATCAGCCTAACAACTTTACCGAAAACATCCATTCTCAAAGTAATCAGGATCTTGACAAATATAGGAAGCAAATTTCGTCAGTGTTACGTTTGTTTGTCTCTGATTTCACTTCGTTTCGCCTCACTCATTGTCAATTTACTTTCACACTCTTTCACAGTGAGCAGAACAAATGACGCAGTGTGTAATGGCAAACTGCTCTCTGCGTGTGAGTTTGCTCACTGCGTTCTTTTTATTTCTCATTGTGTAGCCACCTGCTCTTTGCGCTTTGCGTTTAGAAACTGCGCATTGCGCGCAGTGAGTGAGGAAATGCCAGCCCTGGTTACGGTATACCAGAATGGAGGGCGTTGTAGTAACAAAACCACAATGAAACTCTCTTGGAGTAGCAATGGAAGCGAGTTATCCAGTTAGTACAGGATCCCTAGTTTGTTAAGCAGGGACGCCTCTGAATACGTAAAGTTTGCGAATGAACACTCAAAAATGCAAAGAAGGTCAAATGAAGACTCCTCATCTGACGAATGCCAATCAGTCAACTCATGACAAATTCTGCTCATGAGAGTTGGGTTAGGTGCAATTCTTCCATGAACTGTACTACCTAAGAATTCCATCAAACTGAAGCCTCTCAAATTAATGTTTGAGCTACTTCAGATGGTGTAATCATCGTAGCAATACTGCGAAATATAAGCGAAAAGATTCTGAATACAAGAGCTAGCTTGAAGGCATATATTGCAGACTACATTCCAAATTGGACTATCACACTTTTTTGGTACGCCTAAAAAGTGTGATAAAAATGCACATTTGCCTCGGATCGTCTCGACGTCTTCGGTGCACTTATTCCTCCATCTACAAGGAATAAATGCACCGAAGACCTCAACTCGATCCGACTTGACCCTGCGCTGCAATCACACTTTGAAAGTGTGTGCACACTATTGTGTCAGTCCAATTTGGGGTGCAGTCAGCAATATAAGGAAAGGTTGAAACATACTGTTAACGTTATACTAAGATATAGCATGCTCGAGGCACGACACTTCATTTATAATGAAAAAAGCAAACTGGGTTCACGAGGTAACCTATACAGAAGTTACCCTACGAAAATGAACTTTTTGAAGTAGAGCCACTTGGGCTACGCACGCTTTTTACGCAGAAAATTGATCTGAGGTTTCCTAGCCGTAGCCACTACCCAAAATAGACTGGATTACTTACATCACAATCACAGCACAAAAAGGAAACATCAACGACAAATCAAATCGGTGTCAATTGAAAAACTCCAATGGCGAAAACGCTATCTAGGCTGATCGGGAAAAGAAGTTAATAATGATGGTTAACTTCCAAACGAGCCTAAAATACCTCCAGGAATACCTTGAAGAATTTCAGTAGTAATTATCCTAGGTATTTCTTCAGCAATTCCTTCCAGAATTCATTCAGAAATTACCACGGCAAATTCTCCATTGATTGCTTCAAAAATTTCCCCAGGAATTCCTCCCGAAGAATTCCTCCAGGGATTCCTGCGCGCATTCCTTCAGAGATTCCTGTAGGAACTCCTTCAACGTTTATTTTTTCAGGAGTCCTCCAAGTATTCCAAGGACTACAGGAATTTCACCAAAAGTTCCTTCAGGAACTACCCCAGGTATTTCTTCTGGAATTCCACCAGGAATCCCTCCAGGAATTCAATGAGATTTTTTTCCTCCAGGAATTTACCAAGAATTCCTTCAGGGATTCCTCCAATGATTCTTCCAGAGTTTCTTCCAGGAATTGCTCCAATGCTTCCTCAAGTAATTCTTCCAATAATTCCTCCTGAAATTCCTCCAGAAATTCCTCTGGGAAATCCTCTAAGAATTTCTTCCGAAATTTCTCCAGTGATTCCTCCCAGAAATTCTCTAGAGATACCTCCAGGAATTTATTCACGGAGGAATTTCATTCACGAGGAGTTTTTTTTTTCAAAAATTCTTCCAGGCATTCCTCTAGAAAATGATTTAGTAATTTTTCGAAGAATTCCCCCAGGGAAACTATCTTTAAGGATTCCTTCAGGTATTCATCCAGGGATGCCTTCAGGATTTCTTCCAGAGTTTGCTCCAGGATTTCATCCAGAAACTTCTCCAGGAAGCAACTTTTACTGGAATTCCTACAGGAATTCCTCCATGGTTTCCTCCACCTTTTCCATCAGTAATTCGTCCAGGAATTATTTTAGGAATTCTTCCACGGATTCATCCCGGAATTCCTCCAAGGATTTCTCTAAGAATTCATCTGGAGACTGCTCCGGGAATCCTTCTACAGGTCTCTTCCTGAATTCCTCTACAGATTCCATCACGAATTCCTCAAGGGATTCATACAGGGATTGCTCCAGGGATGCCTTCAGGAAACCTTCCAATTATTCCTTCAGAAATTTCTCCAAGAATTTCTCCAGGGATTCCATCAGGAATTTGTCCAGAACTTTCTCAAAGAGAATTTCCACCAGAGATTCCTCTAGGAATTGCTTCAGGGACTGTTCCAGGAATTCTTCCAGTGATTTCTCCAAGAATCACTCTGGAGAATCCTCCAGGAATTCGTTTAGCAATTCATCCAGAAATTTATCTAGGCATTCCTCCAGCGGTTCCTTAGGTGATTTCTTCAGAAATTTTTCCAGGGATTCCTCCCATAATTGATCAAAGGATTTCTCCAGGAATTCCTCTAGGTTTACTTTCAGAAATTCCTACAGATTATACTCCAGGCACCTTCAAGGAGTCCTCTTGAGATTTCTCCAGGAATTTCTTCAGGGATTGCTCCGGGAGTTCTTTCAGGGAGTGCTCGCGGAATTCCTGTAGCGATTCATTCATTAATTCCTCTCGGGATCTTTTCAAAATTTGTTCAGGGGTTCGGTCAGAAATGTCAAAAACGGTCCATCATCTTTTCCAGGGATTAATCCAAAATTTCCCATGATGACCTGAAGAGAACTATTCGAAGGATTTCTAGAGGAATTCCTCCAGCAATTTGTATTGGAATTCTTCAGGATAATTTTAGAAGAATACTGGAGCCATGAAAATCTCCAAAAAATCATCCAGGAGTTCTTACACAATTATCTCCGAAAAATTTTATTGAGGACTCCATCCATGAATTCCTTCAAGAATATCCCCTGCAGCTCCTGCAAAAGAGTTTCTTCAAAAAATCATCCTGCGATTCGTTCAGCAATATATCCTGTGAATCTTCAGAGTCACTGTGACTTACTTCACACAGAAAATTCGCCTAGAGAAAAATCTTTCGAAAATCTTCCAGGGTTTCCTCCTGGAATTTCTCTAGTTCCTTCTTAAATTCCTCCAGTCATTTCATTTTGGATACATCCCAGGTAACAATTTCAGGCTGTACAAACGTTTTTCAACTCTATTGAAGCAGCTTTCATTTGAAAAAAAAACTGGGCACAAGAGATACAATACTTTAATCATCTCCTAAACATCTAATTTTGGTGATTTTATTCAATCTTTAGCTGATTTGAGGTTCTTTGAAAGGCTGATCTAAAGCTTTCGTAAGCTTAATTTTATTATTACCAGCTTTATTTTCCAGAAGAAATGTGTTCGAATTTATAATTCATAATCTATGTGAAAACTGGGAATTGAACTTGGATCTCCTTATTTATAGCCACCTTAGCATCAACACAACACACAATTGTATACAGTTCCCCGAAAACGAGAGCATCACTTGTTGTGTCTGAATAATCAAGAACATTAGTTGAACCAAGTCTGCGTTGAGGCTGGAGAAGCGATGTGGACACTACGAAAACATGCTTAGATCAGCTGTCAAAAATTATTTGATTACAGCTTGAACAACAGATGATTAATTCTGCATGCTGGTTTATGATTTAAAGCTGGCTACACAGATGATGAATATTCTATTCAACTTTATATTCAACCATTAATGTATTGCTGTATAAAGAGGTTGAGCAAGCCATCCTTCAGACCGTTATTCAGCTGTCATTGTTTTCAACCACTGGCACCATTAACCAGCCAATGTTCAGCTAATACTCTCACTGTTCAGCATTCATTGTTACTTGGGATTCAAGCTATTTGTCCAAAAATCAGGTGAATTCCAGGATTTCCCAAACAATTCCATCAGTTGAGAGTTCTCCGGAAACTCCGGGACTCCCTTTAGAAATTCTTACAGGGACACCTCGAGGCATTTCTCCAGTGATAGTTTCAAGGCTTTTACGAAAAACCTTCAGAAATTTATCCAAGGGTCCTTCCGGGAATACGTCAATTAACACTTCTTTATGATTATGTTTTGAGATCAATATATGCAGCACAGGAGTATATAAAACTGTCTTTAGGAAAATTCCGGCAAGGATGTATTCGGAACAATACAACTGAAGGTTATTTCTCAGAGGAGGAATAGAGTGGAGTGTTGCTAAAAGCATATATTGGATGATTTATTACTGAAAAAACTTCAGGCATAAAACACATTATATTTACATTTACATTTATTTATCGGTCAACAGGTAAAAATACAAACTCAAATGACACAGCTATTCTAACAAAACTTAAGAACTAAAATAAAATCTGCCTAAATCTATATGCTTAATCACTACACGAGAAACATTAGCATTACATTTTCAAAAAATCTTCGGAAGGAAATCATGAATAAAATTCTGGGTTAGTCCTGAAAAGAGTTCGTAATTTTCAAAAGAGTTCAGCTATGATTTGTTACGACGATAATTTTGTGGCTATGACCGAAAAAAAAAATATAAGTTCCAGAAGAAACAATGCTTGATTTTTTTCAACGTAATGTACAAAATACAGCAGTGTAATACAAAGTTGCCTGCTAGTGCTACTAAGGGACGTTTCATAAACCACGTCGACTTTTAAGGAGGAATGGTTCTGGCCAAAGATCATACTCCATACAGGTTTTTAAATTTATACATGAGCAAAAGGGTCTCCTTAAAATTCCTAGTTTTCTAGGTTCATAAATAGTTGCATTTTTTACTTTTTCTCAGACTTTACATGTTAAGAATAAATTACTTATGGAAGCGATCGAATCCTATTTCGTTATAATTTCTTAAGACAACAGCTTAATTCGACACCAACATTTCAAAAGGGCGTAACTGCTTTTGGAATCATCACCTTCTTTTAAAGCTGTGGATCATGTGTTATGATTTCCATGTTTTTCACAACAAGTACCAGATGGGAAAAACTCTCCTCTTTCCGACAACCACGGTGGTTTGAGTGTAAGGGAGGCAGTACGACCTACAGCTTTGAAAGAAGGTATTACTTCCAAATGCAGTTACGCCCTTTTGAAATGTTGGTGCCGAATTGAGATGAATTCAGTAGGGTTGAAATCATTAGGATCGTTTGGGTCCACTCTCCGGCAATGAAAAAAAAAATTCTATTACACCATCGGTCACACCTTGAGTATTGCAGACGAACCCCAAGGTAAACACCTTAAAAGCGATTTCTGTTAATTTTGTTTACCTCAACAACACAAAAAAAGTGCCACAACTAAATAGAAATCCACACTCTGAGAGGAAGATGCTCGTCATTCCACCGGAAAATTCCCATTCAAACTTTGCATGAATACCCACGATTTCGTTTCTATTATTCACTCAAATAACACCTATCACATAAATTCCTCCATTTCCACAACACATTCCACGTCAACAAATAAAAAGAGAGTCTGAGACCTCACCGGCGATGACGACGACGATCCCCCGGAGGGCATCAACTACAACGGCGACCGCGACGACAACGGTGTCTCCTTTTAATTGAATCAATTAGCGAGCAAAGTGCGCCTTACCTTCACTTCATGTCAGTGTTGACTCTCGTTCAATCGCCTTTTCCGCCGAGCGCCTGTGTTGACTTTGACACACCGATCTCTGTAGGACCCGGGGAACCCTGTCACTTTCTGTTTTCAAAGTTTTCACTTTTCCAGCACTTGTCAACTGACTTTTTTTTTACTTCTTCTGTGCACTTCCACAAGTGGGCTTTTCTTCTTTATGAGCCCTGTCTTCCGGTGTTCGGTCAACTGCGAGACTGCGACCGAGATTGACACCCAGTTGTGCAGTTTGCAAATATCCGAAGGTTGCAAATTCCCACCGTGTCTGGTTCGAACACTTCTACACTATTGGCGGGCACCGATGGGAAGGAAAAACTGATCGTAAAATAAATTATAGTCGACTTTAGTTTTCCTTCTGCAGCTTATCTTTTGATTCGATTCCAGAGCAGACACCGACTGACTGCAGCCTGCCACCAACTTCACCGCTTCTTCACCTTCATCAGGTTTGTTTAGTTTTAATTTCCTTCCGCTTTCCGCTCGCTCGAACGACTTCGCGTCTTTTTTTTCCTCCTCCTGTAGGTAAGTTTTCCAAGCAGAACCCCCCTCTCCCGAAGGAAGAAGTCGAGAAGCAATTTTCTTTCCACTTCCTTACACCATTCAAACACTCACACTCTGTTGCGGTGCGCGTCAAGAACGACGCTGTTTCCACTATGGATGGATTTGCTGCTTCGGGGCGATGAGATTTATTCGATTTTGATTGTTCTTTCCTATGTTTGGATTCGGTTGCTTAATCCTCTCTGCTGTTCGCGTGCTGCACGGGAAAAACTTCGGGGAAAACTTCAGCAAAAGTAAAGTACACACAGTTTCTTCGTTAGTGATTTGGTGGATGAAAGTTGCTCGCTACTACTTCAAACGGTTGGTCATCAGGAGTGCTCTGAAAAGAAAAATAGAAAAAGAGAGGAAACATGGTGAATAGGCGTTGCAGGAATAAATACAGTCAGGAACTAAGAAGTTTTATCCTGATTGGAATTACATCCATGAGAGAGTTTGGAAAAAAGTCTTCGAGAATGATGCTGTAGTGATGAGCTTAGTTCAGTTAATTAATCGTAGATGGAATCAGAAGACCTATTCAGTTCAAGCGATATATGCGATAGCAAAACCATACAAAAGGATTCCCAGAAGGTTTTTTTTTGTATCAGTATTAACGAGATTTTTAACCTTAGAGAAAAAAGTTTACCTCGGAACACATGGTAATACTTACTTTCCAAAGAAAGAATTACTTATTGTGAGTTTATCGAGAGTGGGATTCGATCCCAGATCCTTGGTGTGATAGCCATGTGCTCTAACCATTCCACCAGGTGCGCTTCTAAGAAGAACGTTCTGAAGGACTCCCAGAAGAAAGTCCTGGAGGATTCCCAGACAGAACTCTAGGAGGATTCTCAGAAGTAAGTTTGAAAGATTCTTAAAGGATTCGCCGCAGGAATTCGAAGGAGTTGTAAACACGATTCTGCAACAAAATCAACAGAAGCTCTTGGAGGCATCCAAGAACGAATTTACGGACGAACTTTAGGTGAAACTTCTGAAACTGAGTTCGGCAAGAACTATTCTTTCAGATTGTATTCCTTCTTATGCGCTTCTTTAGAATTTTCTCTACGATTATCTCCAGGGACGACGCTAGAAACTCTTTTGGGATTCTTTCAGGATTTACCATTTTTTTCGGAATTTTTAAAGATAGAAGAATTTTGCAGGATTTTCTGGAATGATTTCAGCAGAAGTCCTTCAAAGTTTCCTCCAGGTATCCCTTTAAAATGCATTTCTGTCAATGTTTCTTTTTAATTCCTCTAAAGATTCTTACATGAATTCCTCCTCTAACTCCTTGAAACTAGTCCTCGGGTTTCCTCAGACATTTCTTCAGAAATTTCTTCTAGGATTCATTCAGCGATCGTTTAGGAAATTCCTCTAATGATTTGTTTCCTTGTCCTTAATGATACTGTACTGTAATAGGATCCCGTAATTTTGAAAATAAACTATTAAACTATTAAACTATTACTACAGAAGTTCGTGCCTGTAATCCTTCATTTTTTCTTAAGAAATTTCCGAAAAAAAAATCCTTCAGGAATATTATCAAATATCCTCCAGAAGTATTTCTTTGGGATTTCTGCAAAAAATTTTCAAGAATTTTCTCAATAAATTCTTCTAGCAATTACTTGAGGAATTCCTCCAAAGATTTCTGGATCGATGCCATTCCAGGAAATTTTTTATGGAGATTCGGATATTCTTTCAGATATTCTAGGTGAGATATTATAGATTCTCTAGCGTTTTATTTTTTAGAAATTTTGAAGTTTTTCCACTAACTCTCCCGGAAATTATTGTTGGAATCCAGAAGTTTCTTCATGTACTCCATGTATTCAGGGATTCTCTCAGACATTTATTTGGAATTTCCTCTACAAAAATCTTAATAGATTCTTCTGGAAGCTCCTTTAAAAGTTTCTCTCGTTATTCCTCCAGCGATTTCTCAGATAATATTCAGATTTTTTTTCCGGGAATGCTTCAGGATTCCAAAGATTATCATTCAAAAGGTTATCTCAGAATTATATTAAAAATTTTCTAAAAATTCCACCAGAGGTATCTAGAAGGTCTTCCAAGGATTCCTTTAGAAAATTCGTCACGGATCCCTCAAAATGGGTTTCTGCAAGAATTTCACCAGTACGTTTGCCTGTAATTTTTGCAGCAAGTAGTGCAGATTTTTTCTTAAGATTTTTTAAGAAATTTCTCCAGGAATCCCTGCAGAATGATGTCCTTGGAATTACTCGCACAATTTCTACAAAAGCTACTCATGATTTTTTTTTCTAGGAATTAAGAAAGTATCTTAAGGAATTCATTCAAGTATTTTCCCAATCATTCAGCCAGGAATTGCTTCAGGAGTTTTGTCCGGGAATCCCCTCAGAAAATTTTCAAAAATTTCTTCTAGGAATCTCCGAAGATAACGCCAGGAGTTTCGTAAGAGATTCCTTCAGACAACAGTCTGAAAGAAACTGAGAAGGAATTTCTATGTTTTTCTAAAAGATTTTTTTTTTGAAAAAAAAAATCGGGAGGATTGTTAAAAGGATATTCTAGAGGAATTTTTGAAACCATGGAAGGCTTCCTGACAGGAAATCCTGGAGGATTGTCTAAACGAATCCATGGAACATTTTCGGAAGATATCCAAAGTAGGTTTTATAAAGAAGTTCTGCAATTAACTTCTGGGGTTACCTATGAAATCTTTTGGAGAAATTCTTAAAGAAGCTATGATTTCTTAATAAGGAATCCTCCTCCTCAGAGAAATGTCTCTGAATGCGTTACTGGCAAAATTTCTAAAAAAAAAATCACAGGAAGACTTTCTAAAAGAATTCTAAGGAATTATAAAGAGTTTCTGATTTCACGCTGGAAAAATTTTTGAACACATACTTGGAGGATTTTTTACAGAAATCCATGGAGGAATTGAATGGCATTCTACATAAACCCTTCGATAAATTCCTGGAGAAATCTCTCAAAGAATTTCTGAAGTAATAACAAAAGAGTTTCTCAAGAAATTCATGAAGAATTTTTTTAAACAATCTATGCAAGATTTTCTAGACTAATCCTTTGTGATATTTCAGAGGAGAATTTCTGAGAGAGCATGCAGTATAATTTCTAAAGAAATACCTGAAAAAAATCTGAAGCGATCTTTGGAAGAATTGTGGCAAATTTTCTAAAGAAATCATTGGGGAAATTATTGAAGGAATTCTGAACTTTTGATTTTCTGAAGGAATCGCTGACAGAATATCTGATGGAATCCATGGGTGATTTCCTGGAAGACTTCTCGTGCGTATTTCTGAAAGAAACTGTGGAGGAATTTCTAAGTTTCTCCAAAGGAATTCTTTGGAAAAAAATATCCGAAGGATTCTCTGAATGTTCTTCTAGAGGAATTTTTTAGGCAATCTCTGAAAGATGTTCTAAAATAACGTCCACAAGGATACCATGGAAGTCTTCCTGAAAACAAATCCTGGAGCAATTTCGGAAGACACCCAAGGGAGGTTTTATGAAGGAGTTCTTTAATAATCTTCTTTGGTGATCTCTGAAAACTTTTGAACAAAATCTAAAGGGAAATATGATTTCCTAAAACTGAATCCTTGGAGGTACTCCTGAAAGAATCCTCCGAGAAATTTCTCCGATGGCATTACTGGCAAAATTTCTTTAAAATCCCTGGAAGACTTTCTAATGGAATCAGTGGACAAATTTCTGAAGACATACCTGGAGGTTTTTTTGTAAAAATCCATGGAGAATTTTCTGAAAACATCCATGCGTTCGACATGAATCCTTCGATAAATTTCTGGAGGAATCCCTCAAAGAATTTCTGAAGTAATTACTAAAGAGTTTCTGAGGAAATTCATGAAAAAAAATTGAAACAATCTTTGCAAGATTTTCTAGACTAATCTTATGTGAAATTTCGGAGAAGAATTTCTGAAAGAATCTCCAGAGTAATTTCTGAAAAAAAATGCGAACTTTGGAGGAATTGTAGAAAATTTTATTAAAAAAATCCTTGGAGAAATTACTGGAGGAATTCTGAAATTTTGATTTTTGTTAGAATCGCTGACAACATTTCTGAAGGGATTCATGGATGATTTTCTAAAAGATTCTTTTACGGATTTCTGAATGGAACTATGGAGGAATTTCTAAGTTTTTTAATGAATTCTTTGGAAATTTACAAAGAGATTTTGAGAAGGAAATTCTAGAAGAATATTTAAAGCAACCACTAAAAGATTTTCTAAAAGAGCTTGCACATAGGTGGATTTTCTAAATAAATTCTCTGAATACTTTTGGAAAAATTCTGTATTCGTAAAAAAGAATCATTGGAGGAATTCCCAATATAATTCTCAGAGAAATCTCTCTGAAGGCATTAGTAATAGAATTTCTTAAAAAAAAATCCTGGTCGACTTTCTAAAGTCCTTCAACTGAATCTCTGGAGAAATTTCTGAAAATATCAACGGATGGCGTTCTACATTAATCTTTCGATAAATTTCTAAACAATTTATAAAGCAATAACTAAAAGGTAGAAGTTTCTAAAGCAATCTATGCAAGATTACCGAAAAAAATCTTTTGTTAAATTTTGAAGACAAGCTTGTGAAATGTCTGAAATTATCCCTGTAAGAAACCAAAGAAATCCCTGGGTAACATATCCGAATGTAGATTCATGTAGATAGATTTTTTCAAAATCGCGTAGAGGGATTTTCGAGGGAATTTATAATAATCCCTGGAAGATCTTCCAATTCAACAGTTTTTTTTATGTATATGTAAGGAATCTCAGAAAGGTACTTAACCCAGAATTTCTTCAAGCATTCCAATTCCTGGTGGAGCTCCTGAAGGAATGCCCGTCGAAACTGCAGGAGGAATTTAAAAAGGGGCATCTGGTTGCTTCCCAGAAGCAACTCCTTAAAAATAACAGAAGGGACATCTAAAGAATTCTAGGTATCCTATCACAAATTTCTCATGACACTCCAAACGATAACCAAGTGGAATTATACGAGATTACCTAATGTATTCCCTAAAATATTCATGGAGGAATCATAGAAGGAGCCGCTAGGAGATAATGCAATAGTAGTTCAGAATGAATTCCAAGAGATTGTATAGAGTAATCTCATGAGTTTTCCTAAAGGTATCCCAGAAGACACTTCCAAAAGAATCCGTAAACGAATTCTCAGAAGAGTGAAACTGCAATTGCAACTGAAGAAGAAATTTGGTGGGTTTTCCTGAGGAAGTCTTAGAGGGCACATCCTGATAGGTTTTGTTTGATTTTTATCAGCGATTTATTACAGCAATAATTAAAACTCACAGTTTTATGACTACTTTTATGAAAACCATTGATGAAATGTTGTACAGTATACTTGAAGATATCCATAAAGCCGTATTTTAAGAGTAAACAAAACTCTCCGATATGGCATTAATTAGTACCACAATAAAACTGTTCAAACTCTCAACTGATGGCGATCCGTTCGATTAGTAACGACATCTGTTGGTGGAAAAGCAGAAACTACGACAATGCTAGGTTTATTGCGGTCATTACAAAAGTAAACTTGCTTTCGTTTTATTTTCGCTAGTTATAGTCGTCGCCATATTGAAGAATTAACTGACGTGAATAGAAAATAGTTAATTTTGCTCAAATAAGCAATGAATGAATAGTTTGCCACCATTTCCATAACATGCTCACATAAATAAACTCTCACAGCTGAGTTTTCTTGTGATTCGAGATAGTTTTACTAAATTAACAAGTTGATTTATTTTATTCCAATATGATAATTTTCACAATTTTCGAAGCGCATTAATTTTATGTTTCTGCAACCCCAATGTTCACGGTAAAACTGAATGCGCAGAAGCCTAGCAACATCATAGCTACTAAAATAGCACATTGAAATGATCGCTTTCTACTTACGAATGATGTATCCCCCTGAACTTTACGTGCCATCAAAGAAGCTTCTCTGCATCTTAAGATGTATAGTTTTTGTTGAAAAACAAAAACAACAAACCTCTTTTCGAGAATGAAAAATTATTCAACTAGGTTTTAAAACAGTTTTATTGCTACTCTTAATGTGGATTGCAAAAACTCTCCGAGAGTGGTACACTTAGCCGAAAGACGCTCTTAAAGAGGTTATCAAGAGGTTTTGATGTATAAATCAGTTTTATTGAAAGTTTTATAAAATTGGTCATGAAGATCTCTTATAGAGCCGAACAAAACATAAACTGTTACTTGGGATGTCTATATTGCATTTTATTTGCCGGTACGTCGATACGCACTAGGAAAGGCTCGAAATAAGAAGACACAGAACGTTGATTAATTGGCAAATTAAGAGGTGGAATTGTGAAAATTAGCGTTCTGGTGGGATTCGAACCCACGACTCCGTATTCGTTAGGCTGGCGCTTTGAACAACAAGCCACAGCACAGGTAACGATTCTGCCTAATAGACTGACTCAGAGCCGAGCCCTCATCTCTAAATTTACCAATTAATCAACATTCTGTGTTTTCTAATATTGAGCTTTTCCACGTACTCGTAGAGTAATTACAAGAAGAACTGCAAAATCCCTAGAAGAAAGTTTTGGAGACATGCCAAAAGCTCTTTATTTAATGGTAAACAATGATAGTCCTATAATGGATACAATTCAATACATAAACAACATATATAAGCATTGAGTTCGACCTGTAGTATTTTTATTTAATTTAACGGTTAAACTTAATGCAAAAATCTTGTACGCAAATGATCATCTGAATTATTTGGAATTCATTTGAAGGTATACCAGCTCAATTGCACAATGCTAACGGGTGTCATAGGTGACGTGATTTCGATTATGCTATCCCCTATCGAAAGTAACAAAGGTTCACAATCGGATTAACTTGCATACATACATATATCGATTTCCCCTGGTGACTCAACACATTTGCATAACAACGATTCCGTCCCAATCCCAAGCCCATCAACAGGTGCAATGTCATTCCCATATCATCATCATAACCATCATCATCGTAACACCAATCTCGACTCGCCGGCTACACACCTTCCAACCACAAAGTTTCATCACGATAAGCCATAGGTACAAAAGGTGAAGCTAATCTTACTGCAGGACACCAGAGGCGTGTTGTGGACATAACTACACATTCGTTCAACGAACACCAGTCACCGGATAGTGTATCCCGATCAGAAATTGGTAACTGATTTAGTTTTTCTCATACAACTTTCTGATGTGACCTTTCCAGCCTTTAGACTACAGTTTTTAACCATTAATAAAAATAAACTAGAAAACATCTGAACTCGATAGTTGACTATTATTTCCCACAGCTCGGGATCCATCGATACCACGGGGACACGACGCTCGCGGTGAGACTTAATCCGGATGCAAACGAGTTTAAAAATTCATTAATTTTCTACTCTTCCTGATTGCATCGCATCGAGAGCTTGTGTGATGGTGGTGCTTGTGTGTAGTTGCCCAACCCTACATACAGGCAAGGAGTCGTCGTCGTCGTCGTCCATCATCAATCCCAGCACAGTCTCACGGATCACCATCCATGAGGCTCGTCGGAATCCGTCGCAATCCAATAACAACGACGGTGTTTTGTCCGTATCATTCCGCATGTTTTTTTTTCGAATTGTTGTTCCCTTTTACTGCATGCCAAGTTTGGCACCGCTCAAAAATTCTTATATGTTGCTCTTGGTGGTATTCCTTCTCCTACAGAGGTTTATAACCGTTTTTTTTTATCTGTTCAATATCCTGGATCGTTTTGGGGTCAAGTTTGTTTATTGTATTTTTGCTCATTCCAGAGATATGGTGAATTGGGAAACAGGTTTTTAATTTTATGTTATGCTCGTGTGACTCTTTGAGGTGATGGCAGTGTAAGGAACCTTGGATATTTGAACGCCTCCGTCATCGCAGACAGTGCTGATAGAAGACGTTGGACTAAAATGATTGAAGCTAAATTTTGTGTTTCGTTGTTTGCCTAAGACGAGCCGCACTGTTTATTTTTTTTTTATCTGTGTTAACAAGATTTTCAGCCCTAGGCTAGTTCATCAGTATTATATAACTGACGAAGTTTAAGGGGTGATTCCAGCTGAATGCGTCTGATGATGACCGAAGAATAGTAGGTCGAAACGCGTCACGCAAAATAAGCTGTTTCCGTTATTTTTCACCGATTATTGCCAATAAAACCACATAATAATAGTTCATCTCTGGACCCACGCTTTACTTCCCTTCCGAAGGAAGAACTCACATTTTGTGAGATTGTCGGGGGTGGGATTCGATCCCAGATCCTCGGCATGATAGGCAAGTGTTCTAACCATCCCACCAGGTCCGCTCCATCGCACTGTTTATTGAATTCTCTTAGACAATATATTATCAGAGACGTAGCGTGCGGTTGGCCAGGTTGGCCCCCGCCAAGGGTGCCAGCATAAGAGGGGCGCCGAAAAGGCCTAAGGCTAAAGGAAAACAGGATGATGCTATTGTTTTCTTGAATGTTATAAAGGTTTCACTATGTTCAGTATCTAAGATTGGTAATATGTTCTTCAGTTTTCCGTATTCTCAATTTTTTTTAGTTTATTATAATTCATTTTGAACATTTACCATAATGTAACCTGAGAATTCATCTACTATTTTATTTATTATAACTAGCTTAGCTTTTTAATGAGTAAAGCAAAATCAAAATGCTTTCAAAATAACAGTGATTTTTGTTTAAAAAAAATCCGGAATATTCTCACTGGGGAATGTCTTGCGGTTACTTTCGAAGAGTTTCTACCCAATAATTGATTTTTTCTTTTATTCCTTAAGCAATTCAGGAAGATATTTGAAATTAATTTAGAAATTAGTGAAAGGATTCCTCCTGATATTTCTCCAGGGATTTGATTAGGCAATTTTCCAAATCAATTTGAAGCTTGTATGGGAGCGATTTGTCGAATCACCCCTCGTCGCATTTTGTACTGGGCGGAACTGTCAAGCAGTTGCCCAGCTGTCAAAAGGTGAATTCAAAAAATCTCTTTGAAATTGATTTTAGGTATCAAAATAAAGTTCTAAAAATCTGAAAAAAATCAAAGTGGCTCAGAAAAAGGTGCTTTTTCGTATAAAATCCAAAAATCAATACATTTTTCAAAATTTAAAAACCCAATTCCACCATGGATTCCTATAGAAAATTCAGCATAGATTGCTTCAGAAATCCCCTCTAAGAATTCCTTCAAACATTCCTCCAGGAATTTTTTTTTAGAAAATCGTATATAGATTTCTTCAGAAATTTTACCAAAGGTTCCTTCAGAAAGTATTTTATAGATCCCTTTAAATAGAAGAAATCTCTCATATCGCTTAGAAAATCTTCCATTGATTTCTTTCGAAATTGTTCCATGTTTACTAGAGATTGATCCATAAATTTCTGCTAGAATTCCCTAAAAAACTGTTCATGTATTACCTCATAAATTTCTTGAGTAAATTGGGAATTTAAACAGAAATTTCTCAAGGTGTTCCGCTGGAAAACCTGCCATTGATTTTATGGATTCCTTCAGAAATGTCTCTATGAATTTCTTCATAAAACATTTAAGGTATTTTTATTAGAAATCTTCCATGAGATTTCTTAAGAAACTTTTGCAGGAATTCATACAAAAATTCTTCCACGTATTCTTTTAGGAATTCTTCCAGTGGTTCTCCACAATTTTTTACAAGTATTCCTTCAGGCATTTATCTACGAACTATTCTAGGAGTTCCTGCAAGAATTTCACCATGAATTCCATTTGAAATTTTTGCTGAAATGTTTCCCAGACTTTAATATGCACCGGATATACCTGCAGAAATTCCTGCAGAGATTCCGACAGAAACTCATGTAGATTTTTTTTTTCAGGAACTTATCCTGGTATTTATCCAAGATTACAGATCTTCTGGGAAATGTTTTGATCAAATTTCAGAAGTAGGCTTTGGTAAAGTTATTGGAAAATTCTGGTAAAACCAATTGAACTAATCTCCCAAAATTGGTAAAATCCATCGTTTGAGGATTCCTAAAAACCACTGCAACTCAATTATTTTCGAAAACAAAATTAAGTTGAAAAAAAAAACAGAAAAGAAAAAAAATTGTGTAAGATTCTTGAGCAAATTTAGGGGCTGTCCATAAACCACGTGGTCATGTGGGGGGGGGGGGGGGGTTCGGCCAATGACCATTTTGTATGGACCAATAAAAAATTTTGTATGGACTAATGACCACGCCGGGGGGGGGGGGGGGGTTGAGAATTCCCAAAAAAATGACCACGTGGTTTATGGACAGCCCCTTATGCATCATACCTTTTAGGAATCTGAAATGCTATTTCTAATTATTGTGTGATTCTTAAAATGCAAAATGTGTTCGTATAAAAAAATCGGGCAGAGTTTGTTTTTTTCGAAACACTTAAATCCAGTTTTTAAATAAACTCCGAAAAAAGATCATAACTACAAACTTTTGTAAATTAACAGTGTCCAATTGTCATGGGGTGGAAATCTGGATGCTTGCCAAGGGCGCCATGGGACCACGCTATGGCTCTGTATATTATGAGACTATCTAGATTGTTCTGAAATATTCCAATTTTTTTTTTTTTTACAAAACGACAATATAGCTTCAATGACTAAAACTATTTTCTTCGACGAGACTCACTCACTATATACTCAATGATCCGTGGCACTAAGTCGTGTGGTAAATCCTATCAGGTTTTTATTCTTCATTTATCCTAATGAATAACTCTTTTGGAAGTTCCTCTACATCAGAGATCCTCAGCCTAACTGTTTCGCGAACAAGAATTGAATTTTTATGAAGAGATTGCAGGTTGCAATTTGATTTACCCTGGAAATAGCATGCCGGAGTAAATCAGGGAATAAATATGTTCAGGTCAAAGTCATACAATAAATATTCTTAAATGGAATTGGAACAAAGTGGCTATTCTTGTCATTTCTTGTCTTTCTTCCTGAAATTTCTTGCAACAGCCCTGAAGCCAGTTTTGACCATTTTTCAAAGGAGGTTTGTAACCGCAGCTTTGGAATTTCCAGGAAAGCTGTTCGAAACTTTTATTTTCAAAACACGCAAGAATTCGGAGAATTCTGTTTTGAACAAGAGCCACACATCAAATCCTCGTGCTCATCATTCTACCATGCAAAGGGTATAAAAGTAACAGCAGCGCAAAAGGCAACCAGTTCGATAAAGTAGAATTAGAAAAGAATACATTTTGGCTCTGTACACAGTATAAGTGCAGCTGCCAATTGGAATCGCTCATGCAGTGACCTAGTGGACAAAAGAGCAGTAAAATTAGGTTAAGTGGTTGAAGAATTAAAAAAATGTACCTTCTGAGAGCCCTGCTGGAACTCTCTCTCTGAGAATCCTCAGGAGATTTTGCAGGAAATCTACAGGAACTCCCTCTAGGAATCTCCCAGAACTTTCTTCTGGGGATCTTCATTCTGAGAATCCTTCAAGAAATTGTTCTGGGATTTTTTTCCAGAATATCTACTGGGGATCCTCCTCGAGTTGCTTCTGGAAATCGTCTAGGAGTTTCTTTAAAAATTCCGGCAGAAGTTCCTTCTCGAGTTGTTTCTGAAAATTTCCATGAATGCCCTCTGGAAATTCTGGGAATCCTCCAAGAGTGGCTTCAGGCAATTCTATAAAGTTCATGCACGAGATCTTCCGGAAGTTTCTTCTGGGAGTTCTGCAGAGCGAACCCTTTAAAGATCTCCTGCAGTAATCCTCAAAGCATTCCTGAGGAATCCCCAGATATCAGTTTGTGGAGGAATCCGCAGCCGAAATTTAACCCAAGTCGTGCATTGGGGTCATTATGACCCAGATAGGTACGCTGCGCAGGGAATACGTCACCGGAGTGAACTTAAGCTAATGCACGAAGAAGGCTAAATAAACTTGACAATCCATAGATGGGATTGTTGAATAAATCCCCATATAAATGAAATGAGTAGTTGAAAGGAGAATCTTCTAGATTTTACCAAATGATCCAGCTTAAATGTATGGTAGAAGAATAAAAAAATAGAAATGATTTTTGATATGTTCGGATAATACATTTACTCAGCGAAATCGTCAAGTTTTCACTATTTGCTTGCTATATTTTCCTTAACTACCTAGACATCATTTCGTTGCCGAATGTTTTTGGTCTTGAACCGTGTACGTTCTGTAGCGCATAACGCTCCGAATTTAGGCCTTCTCCTCGGTGGCGGTGGTGGCTCCGGAGACAGTCGACTGGTTGTCACCGCTGTGGTTGTCCTGCGAATCCTGGCACGACAGCCATGGGTGTCTCTGGTACAAAGCTGCGCGGTACTTCGGATGGCTGATACCGTACACAATTGGGTTGTAGACGGCGTTGGCCTTGGCGAACAGCGATCCCCAGATGGTTGCCAGCGGGCTGATCGGAGCAGCCTTGAAGATACCGGTGAAGTTGATCACCAGATACGGAGTCCAGGCCATGAACCACAGCGAGATGGTGACCAGGGCGACCTTGGCGAGCTTGATTTCGGCGCTCGTCTGGTTGGCCTCCGAGGATCGGAGCGAGGCGACGTTCATCTTCTTGGCCTGTTCACGCATCTGGGCCTCGTGTGCGGCCACAGCTTTCAGGATGAAAGTGTACGAGTAGATGATCGTGAGCAGCGGCGTCCAGTAGACGAAGATGGCGTAGATGATGATGTACGAACGGCTCAACCAGGTCTGGGTCAGGTAGTCAGTTCCGCAGGCAGTCATGTTTCCTTCCGGGACATATCGGTTCCATCCGAAGAATGGGGCCAAAGTCCAGAAGAGAGCGAATGCCCAGATACCCAAAATGCGCAGCATGGCACCGTTGTTGGTCAAAGGCTTGGCAGCCAGACCCTTCACAATGACGTTGTATCGGTCGAATGCAATCATAGTCATGGTCCAGATCGAGGCACAGCCGAACAGCGATCCAAGGCAAGCGTAGACTTCGCAAGCGAATGGTCCAAAGACCCAGGTCTCATGCCAGCAGTTGATCACCATAGGCGGTCCCATCGTAAACATCATCAGGAAGTCCGAGAAGGCTAGATTGACCACTAGCAGGTTGGACGGGGTGCGGAGGCTTGGGGTGCCGGTGAAGATGGACATCACGAAGCCATTGCCGATCATCGAGACCATTCCCAACACAAAGATGGCGAATCCGAGGATCGAGTGCCACAGTGGGTTCATCGGTGGGAACTGGTTCCAGTGCGGGTGAATCATATGCAACATCTCCGGTGGGACCTTGTCCACAACGGTCATGTTGCCGCCGGCGGCCTGCCAGGCGTCAAAATGAGGTTCCACAAAGGCTGCCATTGTCTGCAGAGTTCCAAGAGAGTGAAAATCAGAACCCTTTTTACCTACTATTCAAAACCTGATTCCAAACACCTACCTTCTCCTCCGGACAGTACTTTTACAGAAGCTACTTGCACAAACTGGTGATTGGTACAAATTTCTTTACTTTTAACTGATAGACTTTTGGGCGGTAAGCTGAAGAAAATCGTTCCCACGGCGAACGAACTACTTCAGACTTAAAGGCACACGAGACGTACTGTTGGGATACCCAGAGCAACTCGGCTGACTGGTTGGC
>NC_085138.1:58913666-58914685 GCF_035046485.1 Aedes albopictus | reverse complement strand
ATGTCGGCGATCATTGTAAGAGATGTTGGGGATTCCAAAGGAGACTTTAGTAATTTCAGGAGATACTTGGGGTATTTTGGAGAAATCGGGGAAATTATTCAGCGACTCAGGGTTTTTTTTGCAGATGTCGGAGCTCATTGTAAGATATGCTGGGGATTCCAAAGGAGACTTTAGAAATTTCAGGGGATACTTGGGGTATTTTAGAGAAATCGGGGAATTATTCAGCGACTTAGGGTTTTTTAGGAGATTTCGGGGCTCATTGTAAGAGATGTTGGGGATATCTAAAAAAAATGGTAATTTTAGGATATGCTTGGGGTATTTTGGAGAAATCGGGGAACTTATTCAGCGACATAGGGTTTTTAAGGAGATGTCGGGGATCATTCCATGAGATGTTGGAGATTCCAAAGGAGACTTTGGTAATTTCAGGAAATGCTTGGGTTATTTTGGAGAAATCGGGTAATTTCAGAGAACTTTGGTAATTTCTGGAGAAGCTTGCAGTATTTTGGAGAAATCGGGGAACCTATTCAGCTACTTAGGGTTTTTAGGAGATGTCGGGACTCATTGTAAGAGATGTTGGGGATTCCAAAGGAGACTGGTAATTTCAGGAAATGCTTGGGTTATTTTGGAGAAATCAGGGAACTTATTCAGCGACTTAGGGTTTTTTAGGAGATGTTGGGGCTCATTCTATGAGATGTTGGGGATTCCAAAGCAGACTTTGGTAATTTCAGAAGATGCTGGGGGTAGTTTAGAGAAAGCAGGGAACTTATTCTGCGACTTGGGGTTTTAAGGAGGTGTCGGCGATCATTGTAAAAGATGTTGGGGATTCCAAAGGAGACTTTAGTAATTTCCGGAGAAGCTTGGGAAATTTTGGGGAAATCGGGGAACTTATTCAGCGACTTAGGGTTTTTTAGGAGATGTCGGCGATCATTGTAAGAGATGTTGGGGATTCCAAAGGAGACTTTGGTAATTTCCGGAGAAGCTTGGGGTATTTTGGAGAAATCGGGGAACTTATTCAGCTA
>NC_085138.1:58911685-58913166 GCF_035046485.1 Aedes albopictus | reverse complement strand
ATCCCCCTAGGAGTCCTCAGGACTCCGAGAGAATCCTTCTCAGGACTCCGAGAGAATCCTTCTCAGGGGACTCCGAGAGAATCCTTCTCAGGACTCCGAGAGAATCCTTCTCAGGACTCCGAGGAGAATCCTTCTCAGGACTCCGAGAGAATCCTTCTCAGGACTCCGAGAGAATCCTTCTCAGGACTCCGAGAGAATCCTTCTCAGGACTCCGAGAGAATCCTTCTCAGGACTCCGAGAGAATCCTTCTCAGGACTCCGAGAGAATCCTTCTCAGGACTCCGTGAGAATCCTTTCTCAGGACTCCGAGAGAATCCTCTCAGGACTCCGAGAGAATCCTTCTCAGGACTCCGAGAGAATCCTTCTCAGGACTCCGAGAGAATCCTCCTCAGGACTCCGAGAGAATCCTTCTCAGGACTCCGAGAGAATCCTTCTCAGGACTCCGAGAGAATCCTTCTCAGGACTCCGAGAGAATCCTTCTCAGGACTCCGAGAGAATCCTTCTCAGGACTCCGAGAGAATCCTTCTCAGGACTCCGAGAGAATCCTTCTCAGGACTCCGAGAGAATCCTTCTCAGGACTCCGAGAGAATCCTTCTCAGGACTCCGAGAGAATCCTTCTCAGGACTCCGAGAGAATCCTTCTCAGGACTCCGAGAGAATCCTTCTCAGGACTCCGAGAGAATCCTTCTCAGGACTCCGAGAGAATCCTTCTCAGGACTCCGAGAGAATCCTTCTCAGGACTCCGAGAGAATCCTTCTCAGGACTCCGAGAGAATCCTCTCAGGACTCCGAGAGAATCCTTCTCAGGGACTCCGAGAGAATCCTTCTCAGGACTCCGAGAGAATCCTTCTCAGGACTCGAGAGAATCCTTCTCAGGACTCCGAGAGAATCCTTCTCAGGACTCCGAGAGAATCCTTCTCAGGACTCCGAGAGAATCCTTCTCAGGACTCCGAGAGAATCCTTCTCAGGACTCCGAGAGAATCCTTCTCAGGACTCCGAGAGAATCCTTCTCAGGACTCCGAGAGAATCCTTCTCAGGACTCCGAGAGAATCCTTCTCAGGACTCCGAGAGAATCCTTCTCAGGACTCCGAGAGAATCCTTCTCAGGACTCCGAGAGAATCCTTCTCAGGACTCCGAGAGAATCCTTCTCAGGACTCCGAGAGAATCCTTCTCAGGACTCCGAGAGAATCCTTCTCAGGACTCCGAGAGAATCCTTCTCAGGACTCCGAGAGAATCCTTCTCAGGACTCCGAGAGAATCCTTCTCAGGACTCCGAGAGAATCCTTCTCAGGACTCCGAGAGAATCCTTCTCAGGACTCCGAGAGAATCCTTCTCAGGACTCCGAGAGAATCCTTCTCAGGACTCCGAGAGAATCCTTCTCAGGACTCCGAGAGAATCCTTCTCAGGACTCGAGAGAATCCTTCTCAGGACTCCGAGAGAATCCTTCTCAGGACTCCGAGAGAATCCTTCTCAGGACTCCGAGAG
>NC_085138.1:58861185-58911185 GCF_035046485.1 Aedes albopictus | reverse complement strand
GTAAATTTGTAAACCAATCACAGGGATAAAAGTTTTTGAACATTCGAAAATAATAATAATTTGCAAAACTGCCGGATTTTCCTTGCAGATAACCTGAAATATACATCTTATGCAATTATTCTTCTTTCTATCTGGCAATTTCCAATAGATTTTTGGGTTGAAGCGATGCTTATGGAAAAATGATTTTTTTTTAAATGATGAATCATATTTTTATTTCCGAAGTTCTCCAGTGCATTTAGTGCAACTCTGCTACAAAAAAAAAAAAAAAAAAAAGACACGGACACGTTTAATGCTTCCAGTGAGCTATTTGCTCTTTGAAGGAAGCATGGCACTTAGCATGCAACGTCCAGTGGCACAGCCGAAAACTTTTCCTGACACCTGCGGAGGGAATCGAACTAACGCTCCTCAGTACGATGCGATTAAATGCTTGGTGATACTAGCCGCACGACCACGAAGCCACCAAAACATCAAGTAGATCATTCCTCTCCGGTATGACTCTGTAGCCATAGGTAGTCCTTGCGCTAATGGAGGATACACAACCATCATCTTCATTTGAAAATAATAGTAATGGCAGGCAACAACAAGTAAACAGTATTTGCTTGATTCTTCAGCAGAAATATTCACGAAGCTTATGCATTTCAGTTGATTTTTAGCTACTTTGAAAGTTGGTCCGTAAGACAGAAGTGGTGATAAAAGGCCATCTGTCATCGAGTAAGATGCCAATATATAAGGATATTCAAAAATGCCGTTCATCATTTTTCGAACATTTCAGACACCCTTTCTCCCGCTTTTTTGAATATTCAGTACATTGAGTGTCACGCTTTTAAAAACGCCCTCTCACCTAGACGATGATCGTCATATTTGCATAACCCCTAAAATGCTTAGCTTAGGCATCAACAACCATGCGTCTCCATGTATTGCACAATCTCCTTGGAAACACTTGGCAGATAATAAAATCACCAGAATATCTAAGGGGTCGTTCATAAACCACGTAGACTTTTTGGGGGGAGGGGGGGGGGGTCTGACCAAAGTCTACGCTCCATACAAATTTCAAAATTTTTGTATGGACAAAAGTCTACGAGGAGGAGGGGGGGGGTCTGAGATGGCCAAATTTTGGTCTACGTGGTTTATGAACAGCCCCTAAATAGCAAGCAATAAAAACCAGAAGTTGTCAATTTTCATAGGAAAATTGAAAGATTTTATATGGGTTTGCTTGTCCAGCTTCTTGAAGGATGTTTATGCAAACATATATTGACACCATTCACTTATAGTAACGATCAAATCACATTCAGGAATGGTCGTATGGCAGAGAAAACTCTTAGTTAATAACGGTGAAAGTGCTCAGCTGAGAAGCACGCTTTGTCCCAGCTGGGACGTTTCTCCATGAAAAACACGAAATTAACGAAGAAAAAGTAAAAATGCGGTAAACATTGAGGATCATAAGCACATTTTACACCGATTCCCCCAGCCCATTTCGTACACCATGTTCGCACAATTTCTTAGCAAAACACGACCCCTTTGACGAGAGGGCCTTAGTAGGCCCCATTATGGGGGCAGCCACATACCTACTAATCATATATAATAATGCGCTGAGTGAGTGTATTGCATTGCATTGGGCTGGGTTGGGTTGGTTCGAAGAGGTAGGATATGCAGAAATGCACTCTCCTTGCTGCTGGTGGCTGTCTGCGGTCTGGTGCGCTTGTCAAACATAATAAATTGCAAACATAATAAGATTTTCAATTTTCCTTGTATTCGCAACGCATAGTTTAGCTTAGCTAGAGAGAGAAAGACCTGCACTGCTCAGCTAAGGCACGTTTGGTCGGTGCTGCAAGTGGGTTGATATGTTGCGGTGTGGCAGGTTTCTGCGGTCATAGCGTTGTTCCTTAGCCGCGCTCTAATCTTGGGCATTTACCTCTTACAAAGTGAACTGGAGGAAAAAAATAATTGGCTTAATTTTCAGCCGTCAGCAACCGCTCTTACTGACTGCTTGGCATACCTACCATATCAACTCATCGCGCGCACTCTGGCTATGGGTACGCAATTACTGTTGCTATCAATTGTGGTGATGGTTGCTCTGCATCGCCGGGTGAGGTACGTGGGTGGCATTTATGCGATTTTTGAACTACATCTTACCAATGCGAGGAGCTACGCTTGGAATCCTACGGGTACTAAATCTGTCACGTTCTCACCGTGCATACCGCAAATCTAAACGGTTGCAAAGCAGCTTTGGAGCCTTCTCCCCAAATTGATACGATTTGAGCAAAGTGCATAAACAAGGTGGAATTGAATTTACGTTTACCGCATTCGCAAATTGATAGATCTGTACAAAAAGGTTTGCTCTCAAATTGGATTGCACAATATCCATGTTGTTTCCTGCCTGCCTGCGTGAGCTTGCGCGCGCGTTATGTGAACAAACTGCTCGAGCGTGCCAAAGAACGATTCGCGGGTGAATGGGGATATCGAACTGAGCCTTGTTTCGTTGGCACATTTTCCAGTTTCCAAGCCGCTTGACACGTGCACCTGGGAAGCATGGAAATCCTCGGGATGAAAAACAGCGCGAAAGTGCTAGTGGTGAACAATAATCAAATCTGCTGACACAGTTGATAACAATGTCGCACCCCGTTATGAACAAGGGATTTGTCTGATCCTGCTGTGCGTGTAGGCAGCGAATTTTGCGTTTTTTCAGTGGGAAAAATGAAGTTGGACCGTAAAATTGGACATCCATCATATTAATTTAATTATTACCGGTCAGACTAAAGCCTGCTGTACGTGGCAGTCGTCTCCATTCTACTCGGTTCATGGCTGTGCGTCTCCAGTTCCGGACTCTGCGAAAGGGCAAATCATCCTCCACTTGGTCAACCCACCTAACTCGCTGCAGTGTAGGTCTGAGGCCGTCTTCTACAACAAAAGTAAAAGCCAGGACTACTCTCTCCTCGTACCCACTAAACCATTCCTATGGTCGCCAAACCCTACGTTTCTCCGGAACCACCAAGAAGGTATTGCTTCAGAGAGGGGCTAGTGCACATCGCACCCTTAAGGTTAGCTGCGTAGCCTAGCAACAACGAACATCGATGACTCGCTCTGGATAGCCCATCACGGTAACATGCTGGCGCTTAGCCAGTTTCCCGAGAGCTCCTAGCCACTCCCTTTGTCCTCGAAAGGCGGGCAGAGTCAACCCCGCCCGCGCCCAACTGCTTTGCAGACATCAAGAACTGATGCCCTCGTGCAACCCGATCTGACCTGCTGAAGGCAAGGGTATCACTACCCTTCAGGCCCTATCAGCTGCACCAGAAGGTTGCTGACAGCAGGGTCTCCACCTGCCCCGACCCTTGCCGGGGACCCCTTTCCAACCGTGGGCTCGGATCCAACCCAGTAGACCGACGCCACGACAGCACCGCTACCGGGACTTCCTCTCCGCGGCCACTTAAGGGTCGATCTCGACCGCAGGGCACCGGTATGACCTACGAAGCCGACACCGAACCCCTGGCCCACCTCTTGTACTGCAAATGAACTAGCCATTCTCCGAGTCCACGCGCCACTTCCTCTGTAGCTCCCAGACGATATGGGTGATAGCCGTTGAAACGGCATTCCAGCCAAACTTATCCCTACACATCCTCTGGACCAAGTTGTCCGGGTTTATGTCCTCCCCGCATGTGGCAAGCATGCGGTCACGCATTGTGCGAAAACGCGGGCACACGAACAAAACGTGTTCCACCGTTTCCTCTAAACCATTGCACACTGGGCATTCGGGAGAATCCGCATGCCCGAAACGGTGTAGATACTGTCGGAAGCAACCATGACCTGTAAGGACCTGTGTTAGGTGGAATGTAACTTCCTCATGGCGCCTATTAATCCAACTATCTACCCTCGGTATCAACCTATGGGTCCACCTTCCTTTGGTGGAATTGTCCCACGCGCGCTGTCATTTGACCATAGAGGCCATCCTGGCAGTCCTGCGTATGCCTCTTGTGCCGCGCATTTCGAAGCACTCCATGTCCTCACTGATAAGAATGCTGATAGGCACCATACCAGTAATGACGCAGAGAGCGTCGTGTGACACGGTACGGTACGCGCTCGCAACCCGCAGGCACATAAGCCTGTAAGTACTTTCCAGCTTCCGTCGGTAGCATTTAGTACTGAGCGCGGTGCCCCACGCCGGGCCGCCATACCTAAGTATGGACGTAGCAACACTAGCCAGAAGCTTGTGCTTACTGGCGCACACCGCTGAGCTATTGGACATCATTCGGGACAGTGCCGCAATAGCTGTGGAGGCTCTTTTACAGGCATAATCGACGTGGCTACCGAAGGTAAGCTTGTCGTCGATCATCACGCCCAAGTGTTTGACAGAGCGCTTAGACATGATAGTGCACTCTCCTACACTGATCTCCGTCTGCTGCGCCGACTGCATGTTGTTAACAACCGTCACCTCTGTCTTGTGGTGAGCCAGCTCCAGTTTCCTGGACCGCATCCACGCCTCCACAACCTTGATCGAGTGGTTGGTAGTCAACTTTTCCTCCTCTATCGTTTCACCGTAGACTTCGAGCGTAATGTCGTCGGCAAATCCGACAATCACCACTCCCACTGGGTACTCTAACCTCAACACCTCGTCGTACATGACATTCCATAACACCGGACCCAGGATGGAACCTTGCGGGACTCCTGAGGTTATGTGAAAGCACTTCCGACCCACCTCCGTGTCGTAGATTAGTACAGGATTCTGAAAGTAACTTCCGAGAATCTTGTGCAGGTACTCCGGTATTCCCAGACGCAAGAGCGCATCGGCAATAGCAGACCAGGAGACCAGCTGCCTCTTCCAAGCTTCTGGGAAAACTCCCTCGTCCAGGCATTTCTGCATAGCAGACCTGAACATCTCGGGCGCCTCTGCAATAGCTACTTTTAAGGCCAGGTTCGGAACTCCGTCCGGACCTGGGGCCTTAGGGAGCGTCCATAAATTACGTCACGCTTTAAGGGGGGAGGGGGGGTTCAGCAAAGTGTGACGACCCATACAAAACTTTCAGAGGTTCCATACAAAAAGTGTGACATAGGGGTGAGGGGGGGGGTTGAAAATGATCAATTTTTGCGTGACGTAATTTATGGACGTTCCCTTACCTACGCTAAGGGACTTAGCTATCCCCGCAAGTTCCACATCGGTGACCCTCTCCTCATCGCCAACCCCAGTCCTCGGCTGTCCTACGAAAGGAGGCCAAGGACTAGGATCATGACGCGGAAAAAGTCCTCCAATGATCCCCTCCAACATCTCTGGAGATTGCTCTGTAGGAGCCATCACACCTCTCGTCTTTTCCATAACGATCCTGTAGGCGTCACCCCACGGGTTCGTATTGGCACTCTGACAGAGACCCTCAAAGCATGCCTTTTTGCTTGCTCTTATCTCGGTCTTCAGCGCGGCTTTTGCAGCGGCGAACACTACCTGCCGTTCGTTTCGCTCTTCCTCTGATCGTGCTCGCTGCATCCGCCGCCTAGCCCGTAGGCAGGCGCGGCGCAGGTCCGCAATCGCGTCGGTCCACCAGTAAGCCGGTGGCCTCCCATTTCTAGGGTGGACTCGCCTAGGCATGGTCGCATCACACGCACGTGAGAGCACCGCTACCGGCTCGTCGCCGTCTAAACCAAGTTAGTTTCGCTCACGGCGGAGCGGCTCTCTGAATACCCCATCGTCAAAGAATGATGTCTTCCACCTGCGAGGGCTTGGCCTTGGCCTAGCCGCCTCTACTCGCTGCCTGCTGTTGTTGTAGTCGATACTATATCGAACCGCCAGGTGGTCGTTGTGAGTGTAGCTATCGTCTACTCCTCAGTTCGAACTACTTGTTAAGCCAGGACTATAAAAGGTCACGACAATAATTGACTCCGCTCCGTTTCGATTATAGGCACTCTTGGTACCGACATTAGCCAAGTCGACATCTAAGATGGTCAGTTTTTCTAGCAGGATCTGACCCCGCTGGTTCGTGAAACGGCTTCCCCATTCCACGGCCCAGGCATTAAAGTCACCCGCTATTACCACCGGCCTTCGCCCTGTTAGCACGGTCGTTATGCGTTCCAGCATTTGCGTGAACTGCTCGATCGGCCACCGCGGAGGCGCATAACAGCTACAGAAGGAGACCCCGTTTACTTTGGCGACCACGAAGCCCTCGTAGGTAGTAGACACCAACTCCTGGACGGGGTATTTACCGGTCGTCCATATCGCCGCCATTTTTCTGGACCCATCCGCGACCCTGCTGCCGTTACAGGCGGCGGGGTATGGGTTCACTATGATGGGGATATCAGTCTCCCACTCAGAAACCGCCTGACAAAGCAGTTGCTGAGCCACGTCACAGTGGTTCAGGTTCAGCTGCGTTACATACACTGTGATTTGTTCACTGCGGCTTTTTTGAAGGCCGGGCACCTTGGACCACCCGTCGGATGTCTGTTGTTCACGGATTTCCCGGTACAGATCATACAGATGGGTGGACTCGTGCAGCTTTGGGCTTTATGTTTTCCAGCGCCGCATCACCTTCACAGTTTGCGTCTGTCAGGGCTTTTGCAGTCCCACGACTTGTGTCCTGGTGCCAGACACCTAAAGCACAGCTCTGGTGGCTCGTAGAATGTCAGGTGACATACGCACCAGCCCACCTTTATATTTCCTTCTTTAACGGACTTTTTAACGTCCGCCACAGGTAGCTAAACCAGAGCTATCTGTGTCTCTGTAGGCCCCTTCCGTAGCCTAACGGCTGCGGCGGCCACCTGCACATCGCACTGTTGCTGCAGTGCCGTGACGAGCTCTTCCACTTCGGAGATATCGTCAATGTCTTTGACCTTCAGAGTCGCCTCATGTGTAAGAGCCCTCACATCTACTCCATCACCAAGGACCTCTACGGCCAGCCTCTTGTAGGCGGCGCCCTTGTGGTCCTTCTCGCGCTTCAGCTCCAGGATCATTTTGCCCGTCCGAGTACGTCTAATACTGCCTTAGTTGGCTGATTCCCAGACCCTTAAGCTTGGCGTTGCTTCTCATCGCCTTCAAGACGTCGAGTCCATGGACTGTTCCGTCTTGATGACGAGCGCGTCGCCTTTCTCGCGCTTGACACGTACCCTCCTGCACCTTGGTTTGGCATCCTGTACTTCTACCGGCGGATCCGTCTTCCTCTTCTTCCGCTCAACTTAGTCCAAGGAGAGTCCTCCTCTTGGTTCGCCCTACTTCGGGCCGAGCGGTTAGCGGCGTCAGTCGTTTAGGTGTCTCGTTAGCCTCGGAGCGTGGGTTCGATTCCCACTCCAGTCGGAGAAAACTTTTCGTCAAACGGAAAACTCTTCACTGGGCCACTGGGTGTTATCCGTTGTCAAATGTTTGTAATGTTCAGTCTCTAGAGGCCGCAAGGTCGAAGACGGTGTAATTGTCTTTTACTATGTGGCTGCTGAGGCCATCGGTCGCAACCCGTTGTTCCCATCATTCCGGAACGGGCCAAGCTTTTCAGGCCCACTCTTCCCAGCTTTCCGGGAACCCTGGCTGGGGTCCGACTTTCCGGCATTGTTGCCGGCCTTCAGGGTAATTATGTACCTGGCTTTGCGGGCGCCGCCAAACAGCTCCTCACCTGACGACTGCCTCGCCCGCTTCTGCGAGTGCTTGTCCTGTTTGTCGCGAGCAGTCGCACCCACTTTCCTTGGACTACCTGCGAAGGAGAAGACCTCCGTTTGGGTAAATTTTGGCACTTTCTCCTTTGCAGATTCCGCCGCTGCAGCAGTCAGCAACGCGAGTACTGCGTGCTCCTGCTTGGCATCATCGATCGACACCTTAAGTCGAAACAAGGCCGTTTTCAGGCCCTTGCTTATATTCGACTTAGTGGACGCAAAGTCGCTGATGATGCCAAGCTGCTGCTCAGCCACCTCTATTGCGGACCGTCCTTTGGTTTCTTGGTTGACGGCCCTCAGCAGCCACGCTCCGTCCACTATCGCCACCAGCTGGCTGGCCGGGAAGTGGACAAGAGCTACCACGCTTGAGCTGCGTAAGCAGCTCCCAGCGCCTGACTCCTCACTTCTCCTTGTCGGAGACCTCATCAACCCGCTTCTTGCGAAGGAGTTGTTGATCGCACCACCACTTCCACCTTGAGTTTGGTTTTTTAGATGTTTATTCATGATTTCATCCCACGAGTAACACGGGAAATAAGGTCCACCACGCCAGAGCCCTGCATTAACGCGGTAAAGGACTGCTTACTGAGGGGGGTGCCCAGGTTTTTGTGCCGGAGCACGGTTTCAAAATCAGCACTTGACTATGCTTGAACAATTTTACTTGTTGATAAAAGTTCATGACTTTTGTTTTTATTTTGTGGACTAGTGTTACGGGTCGAGTTTAGGGAGATTTTTAAGAAAAGTTGTCCATGAGTGATTAAATAGTGCAGGGTAGTTTATTTAAGATTGCAAAAAATACTGGATGTCCGAATCATGATCAAAAGAATTCGGAGTAGTTTTTAACACTCTAACTACCGGCCAATATGATCATCAGAAATATTTCCTTCTTTTAATCATATGCTATTCTTTCTAGTTTTACCATTTAGAGAAACTGCCAAAATTGTATCCTTCTTTGAGGTAGTGATTGTTCTTTCGAATTATACTGATGCGAAGAACAGGGGCATAACTTCGTCGTTCATATTTTTTCGGTCATACGGCATTCGGCCAGATGACCCGGAACCATGTCATTGGAAAATATTAATGCACCCAAACCTTTTTTAACGTCCACTATTGGCTTAGCGAAAACAAATTCTACTGCCAAAATAATGATCAAACTACACATTTTTATATTTTTGTATACTTCTCCTAATCACGAAGATTCTTTAAAAAATATGAAACTGTTGAGTTTGCTCATTGTTTTAGCGGTAGAATTTTGTGTTGCTTAGCCAAGCATGGACGTAAAAAAAGGACGAGATGTACACTGGAACCTCTTTTTATGACATTGACTGGACATACAAAGAGGGAGTTTTGTGCATAAACTAGGTTATGTCAGGGCAAGGGTCAAGGCGTTAATGAAGAAATCTAGTTGCGAGTACAGGTTTTGCTCCTAGGCTTTGAGAGGTGGCCAAGGTGGTTTCCAGTAAGTTTCTAGAAAGCCCAAAAAAGGGAGTTCTAAGGGGCATTCGGGCGTTTCAGGGGATTTCAGGAGCCCTTCAAGAGCATTGCTTCAGGTTTCGTAGGCGTTTCAATGAGATCACGGGGATTTCAGGGGCATTCCAAAGTATTAAGAGGGTTTCAAGGACGTTCCTAGGGCTTTTAATGCGATTCAGCGGAGTTTCAAGAGCTTTTACAAGGTATTACAAGGGATTTAAGGGGTGTTCAAGGCATTTCAGTGTGGTTCAAGGGCTTTCAGGAATGTTTTAAGGGCGTTTCTAGGTGTTTTAAAAGAGCATTTGTTGGCATTTCAGGAGCATTTCAAAGGGGTTTGCAGGGGCGTTCCAGAAGGTTTCTGGAACCCATTAAAAGCTCAACAAGGGGTTTCAGGGGCATTTCAAATTTGCTATGATGATTTCAAGAGCGTCTGAAGAAGATTACGGAAGTTTCAGAGGCGTTTCGCATTTCAATTCGGGGTCATACCCGGGGGAGGGGTGGGTGGTTGAAGTTTCAGAAACACCCTTAAAAGGGGTTTCATTGCCATTTAAATGGGGTTATGAAGGGGTTTCAAGGGTTTTTGTGAAGAGGTCTCTAAAAATTCTCTGAAACTTCCTGAAATAACTCTGAGTCTCCTCAAATTCCCCATAAACATCTGTGTACTGCTTCTGAAACACGCCGAAAATCGTCTGAAACTTCCTGAAATGCCTCCGAAGTCTCCCTAAAACCCCGTCGGTCCCCATGTAACGCAACTGAGACTTCCCGCAACCTTTATGACTCCGTTATGACTCTGAAATTCGCCGAAAATGTTCTGAAACGTCCTGAAATGCCTCTGAAATCCCCCTAAAACCCCCTCGAACCCTATGTAAAGCACCTGAGACTCTTCGAAACCCTCAAAAGTGCCTCCGTAGTGCCTCTGCAATCTTCCTAGAATCCTCTCGGACCCCATGTAATGCACCTGAAACCCTCCGCGACCTCAACGCCTCAGTAACGCTTCTCAAACCCGTCGAAAAGTCCCTAAGACCTCCTGAAGTGCACCTGGGAACCCTTGAAGCACCCCAAAGATCGCCTGGAGCCCCCTGGAATCCGTTGAGACCCATTGAGATGCCATTTTGGTCCCCTTAAACGCCCCTGAGACCTCATGCTATCCTATGAATCGCTTCTTAAACCTCCCTTTGCTGTCCCCTATAAACGCCCCATGGCCACCGTTGTCATAGGTTCACTCTTTTTATGCAGAGGATAAAAATGCGTATAAATTGAAACTTCATAAATATAACCTGCATAAAAAAGGTTCAAGTGTAATTACCGAAATTTGTAAACATTCTACGAACCATCCATGTCATCGTCAATTCAATAGACCGACCCTTGTACTCGACGCGGTATTGGAGGTACCTGCAATTGCCGGTGGACAGGTTTTCCCACCGTTCTCGTTCGTTCGCTCCGTATTTGCTGACGCATCCGCATCGTCGTCATCGTTGTCGACCGTTATTGGGTTCACTATCAGCAAAACCCTCTACATACATTCGATTCCACATAGAATGGACCTTTTTCCGCCCTCGGTGAGAAAGGTGAAAATATTTTGCAAAGCATTGCTGATTTTTTGCTATGCTGAGCGGCGACCCGATTTTGCATTTATTTTTTGTGGCGACAATACCGTTGCACTCGTTTTGCATTTTTTTTTGGCTTTGAGCGATATCTACGGAGTGGGTTTAAAACCGTTTGCTATCATCCTCGTACTGTTTCAGTTCTGTGAAGGGGTAGCACATTTTGCACAGAGATGCAGTAGTTGTCAACACATTTGCCTGGTTGTTTCGAATTATTCATACATTATGGTCGATTTTCTAAGGGGCATGTAAATTCCTTCTACATTCCTTAGATACAGTACCTCCGAACGTAAATATACTAATGCAAAAATCGTCAATCAATGAAGAACGCTTTCAGAGTTGAAGTGCTCATAGAGTACCAAGCTCAGAAATAAATTATATTATAGGGGTCTCCTGTTAGCCTAGTGGTTAAGGCTATGGATCGCCGATCCGGAGATGGCGGGTACGATTCTCGTACCGGTCTGGAAAGTTTTCTCGACTCCCTGGGTATAGTGCTTGCTTTACCATATACAAATTCATGCAATGGCAGACAAAGAAAGCCCTTCAATTAATAACTGTGGAAGTGCTCAAAGAACAGTAAGCAGGCCAAGTTCCAGTGAGAACGTCGAACCATAAAGAAGAAGAATAAAGTTTTGTTCAAGTCGAGACGTATGTCACGAACTACAATAAAAAGTCAAGTATTGACATAAATTTAACATTTTTTTGTGGGAAAATAAAACAAGAATGTATCTGATGCATTTACCGCTACTGTATGTCGGCAGCGGGATGTTCATGTTGCAATTGCTGTCGCAATTTATGTGACACCTTTTGGCAACAGTTTAGTGTACCTTCGTACGTAGTACCCTAGGTGTTAGAATCGAAAGAGTTGTATTTCGATATTTCGGCTGTTTGGACACTTTGATTTGTTTTGAATGAAGTTCGCCCACTCGTGACCAACTATGGGGCTTTTTTTGCTCTCTCGCACCATAAATCAAAGGTTTGTTAGCTGCTGTGTTGATTGCCCGACAACCGGAGGTTCACTAATTGAAGGCGGAGACAGCTCTCTGTGTGTGATAAATTGCCATAGAGGTGACGTTGTTTGGGCGTTTTCCTGGGTTCGCTCGGTTCGTTACCCGCTGCTGTTCGAAGGTGACAATTGGCCTGATTTGGCACGGTTTGTTGTTGATTGGTTCTGCCTCACCGAACCAAACCCAATTTCTAGGCTTTTCAATGATTGTTTTAGGAAGTTTGAACACAAGGCATCTCGTGATTGCGAACGGATAAGTCATGGTTCATCAACTGTCTAACCCGCTTGTTCAACCATGATATTCGAGATTGACTCGTGTAAATCAATCTTACACCTCTTGTTCAAGTAACAAAAGGTGAAGGGAACCTCAGAAATATGATCGACAGGCCCCCAGACCGACCAGACAGGATACGCGATGTGATAAGAATTTCACTTTCGATTTTTATTTACGCAATTTAACATGTTGCACATGTTCGAGCGTCGTCGTCGCGTCAAACCTACATAAAACACAACACAACCCGCGCCGCCGCCATGGTACAGAGAGGTCCATGAAGCGTGGTGTGCATCGATAATAATCACGTATGCATCATCGGACCTGGACGGCCACCTTGGTGCGTGAAGAGAAGATGACGATAATGACGACCGGTATTTGTACGGTGGAGAGATTGCATCCTTGTCGAGTAGTTTTTGCTCTGTGGGAACAGGTAGTTGAGCGATGTGCGCTAATCGATTTAACATGCGTGAAAACCAGTTTGTCTACTGGGGTGTAGATTTTTTTTGCGTTGGGTAGGTATTACGACGTTGGGGTTTAATAGGGGGCCTACGCTATGCAAATGGCAATGAGATTAATCAATGCAATTAACGCAATACCTATGTGTGCAACTGAGAGGAAGTTTGTTGACAAGTGTCTTGCATAATCAATCGTAATACGGAGCCTTAATTGAAATGATACTCATCCTCACAGAAAAATAAGTAGTAACATCACGTCCTTTTTTGTTGTTGGACATCAGGTACATCCTCCAAAGTAACAAAATAGACGAAATGACATTTTTTTTTCAAACGAATTTCAAAAATGGTCATTACAAATTAAAAACTCGTTTTTTAACGGAAAAGTTGGTAATCGTTTAAGAAGTTATCTACCGGTTCGGTCGACGGCCGGTCGACAATGGACCAGCTATTCAAAGTAGGGAAAATCTTCCGGAAATGCCGTGAATACCAGGTCCCAACGCATCACCAGCTTATCGACTTCAAGGCAGCATACGACAGCATCGACCACACAGAGCTATGGAAAATCATGGACGAAAACAGCTTTCTTGGGAAACTGACAAAATCCGGTCAACTTGACGACCAAGAATGAACCACGAGATAACTGTGCTCTACGACGAATTTTTATCAAAGAAGGATACGGTGGGCAGGGGATGTTGCAAGAATGCCAGTTAGCGGCTGTGCAAACTTATTTTACTAAAAATAACCAGGCAGAATCCTGGGAGGATTCCAGGCGGAATCCTGAAAGGATTGCAGACGGATTTCTGGGAGGATTCCACACGTGAATCATAAGAGGTTTCCAGACGGAATCCTGGGAGGATTCCAGACGGAATCCTGGGAGGATTCCAGACGGAATCCTGGGAGGATTCCAGACGGAATCCTGGGAGGATTCCAGACGGAATCCTGGGAGGATTCCAGACGGAATCCTGGGAGGATTCCAGACGGAATCCTGGGAGGATTCCAGACGGAATCCTGGGAGGATTCTAGACGGAATCCTAGGAGAAAGACTTCCGTAGAAATTCCTTCAAAGATTCTTTCAAGAATTCTTCCAGTTTTTTTTTGTGCAATTTCTATAAGAACTTCTGAAAACATTTCCCTTTGGAAACATCTGAAACGATTACTGCAAAATCCATGGAGAAATTCTGAAATTTCTGCTGTAAATTCTGAAACAATTTTGGAAGGATTTAGAAGACGAATGATTTTTCAAGGGAATTCTTGGACAAATTTATGGAGGAATCCCATAATGTTTTTTTTCTAGGAATCTCCAGGAACAATTTCTGAATCCCAAGAACAATTTCTGAAACAAACATTGGAAAAATTTCTGAAAAAGTATGTGGAAGATTTTTTAAAGACATTCTTAGAAAAATTTGGAAATTTTAATTTTCTGACAGAATCTGTGGACCCGTGGAAGCTTTTTTTTAAACAATCCTAGGAGAAGTTTCTGGTGAATGCTTAAGAGGAAATTCTGAGGCAAATTCTAGAAAAAAAGGAAAAATAAACATGAGACAATTTTGGAAGGGATCTATGGAAGGTTTGATAAAGTAGTACTTACATAAATTTCTGCGGTTATCTCTAGAAGATTTTGGAGGAAATTCCAAAGGAAACCATAAATTTAGGAATATGTATATGGAAGAATTTTTCAAGGAAATATCAAAAAAATCTCCGAAGGCATTCAAGGCAGAATTTCTTTTTTTTTCAGGAGTTTTCTTAGAGCATTATTCCTTAGCACTCCTCAGGATTGTTTTTAAGTAATAATTCTAGGAGTACCTGAGGAGAGGGCTTTTCAGTTGTTTTGGGTATTCCTTTGAAGTTTCCTGAAAAAATCCTTTGGTTCAGAAATTTCCTCAGTTATTCTTTGAAGAATTCTTCCAGGATTTTGGTTTTCAAAAAATACTGCAGGACTTCCTCTAATATTTTGAGAAATTGTACAAAATCATCTTCGTAGCATTTCTTCGAGATATCTCTGGAAGGTTTTTCATGCATTGCTTAAGAAATTTCACTGGAGATACCTTCAGACTCAAAAGTGTCTGTATGGAATCTCTTCAGAAAATTTACCTCGAAACCTACTCCAGAAATTCCTTAAGAAATTTTTCCATCAATTTTATCAGAAATCCATCAAGGAATTTTTTCCTTGCAATCATTTCTAGAATTCATCTAGAAGTTTCTCATGTTTTTTTTTTCAAGAATTCCATCAGATATATCTCAGAGAATTCCTTCAGATATTCCCCAAGGATTATTCCCAGGAATTCCTCCAGTGATTTTTTCAGAAGTTGCTTCAGGGATATAAGTCCAGGAATCCTTTCAGAAATATTTCAAGAATTACTTTTTGGAATCTTCACAGGTATCTTCTGGATTGTTCTCTTCTATTAGGATTCCTTCAGTAATTCTAAACATTTTTCAATTTTCTGTGCAATTTCTGTAAGAACAACTGAAAAAATCTCAAGTAATCTTTGAGGGAATTCCAGGAGATGTCTGACGGAATCACTGGGGCAATTTCAAATAGAGCATTTGTAGGAATTTCTGCAGGAACCTCTGTGGAAATTTCCTAAATAATGCATACAGTGGCTCTTAGAGAAATTTCCACAAGATTTTATGAGGAAAATTTTATAATAAAAAGTCCTTGTACAAGCCTTCGCAGAACTCCCTGACTAGAATCCTGAAGACATTTTTAAAATACTGGAAGTAGAGATCCTGGAGAAGAAATCCCAGAAAGAGATTTTAAGGATTTTTAAAAGTTTTTTTTGTATTTGTTAAAATTTACAAATACAAAGAAACTTAAAAAAAGATTTTAAGGAAAAAATCCCAGGGCAATTTCTGGAGGAATCGTAGGAGGAATTTCTGGTAGAATTTCTGGAGAAAACTTCTTGGGAAATAATGTTAGAACTCCAAGCGAGATCATTGAGAAACTTTAGAAGAGTTCCTGGAAAAATCTTTCAATATATGTTAAAAACAATCCTGGAGGTATTCAACAAATCTTTTAAGAAATATCCCTTAGGATTACAGTTGAAATTCATAGGAATTATTTCTGGATGAATTTTCGAATCTGTGGTAAAAGCCCTATTGGTATCCTTTAAGGAAATGCAGGAGGAGAAATATACGAAAGAATACTTCTGGAACTTCTGAAATAAGCTCTGTATGATTTTTTCAGGAAACCCTGGAAGTTTTCCTGCTAGATTTACTGAAAGTAATAACACAAGAATCCTTGGAGAAAATATTGCTGAATTTTATAGGTGAATCTCTGAAGACGTTCCTGCGGACACTTCCGGAAAAATTTCTGAGGAAATCTACGGAGGAGTTTGTGAAAAAAAATACTTGTACGAAATCCTAAAAATGAATAAAGGGTGATACGGTCAAAATTTGGTCACACATTTCGATTTTCAGAATTCACAATATCTCCGCAAATACTAAACCGAATTTTATGAAAATTTTATGGTATAAGCAACATATAATGTACCATTACTGGTCCAAAAATCAGCTGTTTTGGTGTACGCAGTCTCAAGTTATGAAACAAATTGTTTGACCAAATTTTGACCGTATCACCCTTTAAAGGGCTAAAGGGCATATCTGTAGGAAGCCCTGGAGAAATTTCTTAAAAATTCGTTGATAAGATTTGTTAAAATAATTTTTATGTTATTCATGGAGCATTTTCAGAAGATATACATAGGGAACTATTTAAAGGAATCCAAAATTGCACTATAGATAACAAAAACAAAAAAATGTCTGGAAACAAATTTGAAGGAAGCTTTGGAAGAAATTCTAAGGGAAAAAAACTTTGATGATTTTTTATGAATCCTTGCCTGATTATCTTCAAAAAATCATAAAAGCATACGTGAAATATATTTCGAAGAATACTTTGGAAGATTTTTTGAAGAATTCAAATTGATTCTCTGGAAGAAATTGCAAGTGGAATTTACGAAAAGAATCTCAGGGAAATTTTCTGAAACAAAAATCCATTGAATAATTCCTGTGGAACGCATGGATAATTTAATGAAAGTGTCCCAGGAAAACTTTCTGAAGGTATCCATGGAAGATTTTCTGGAAGAAGTGCCTGGAGGATTTTCTAAAGGAATCTACGGAACAATTTTGAAAAATTCCATGGAAGGATTTATGAAACAGTTCTTTTTTAGTTCTTAGTTTCTCAATGAATCTCAAGGTAACTCCAGAGGAATTCTTGAATGATTTCATGGATTTGCCTTATAAATCTCTGAAATAATTCTTAAGGGAATTATCAAAAAAGTCTCAGAAAGAAAATTATCTAAACGAATTGTTGAAGGAATTAAAAATCGGTTTTTGAATCAATCCTTTAAATTTTTCAAAAAGAGTCGAAGTGTGTTTAGTAGTTCCAACGCGATATTGTCCTATTTTTGTTTGTCGCATCACGTTAAAGTTAAAATTCACTCTCTGCTTCGGTGTTCTGGAAGAATTTCAAATGAGATAACTAGAAAAATTTATGAAGCCATCTGAAGGTATCCCTGGAATTTTAATTTTGTTTTTTTGCCTTTCTCGTGCACCAAGTGTACTGGAAAGGCTATATGTTCACTCCAAAAATAATTTTTTGATAGGAGGCCCGGAGGGTCGAGTCACATATACCAATCAACTCAGCTCGACGAGTTGAGGTGATGTCTGTGTGTGTTTGTGTATGTGTGTGTGTATGTGTGTATGTGTGTGGACAAAAAAACTCACATCACTTTTTTGAACTAAACCTTAACCGATTTCAATGACCGACGGTTCATTCAACGCGGAATCTGGTCCCATTGTTTCCTAACGAAAATGGTTCGGATCGGTCCAGCCGTTCCGGAGTTATGGTCATTTTTTTTAATATTCTATGTAAAATAGTAATACTCCGTTAAAAAAATAAAAATAAAAATATAGTTATATAACTGATATTTTAACCAATTTTGCATATACAATTTAAAATGAGAAATGTCGTTTTTTGGACCACCCTATTGGCGAAACAAAAAAAATATGGGTCTAATTATTTTTGGTAAAGATCATTCTTACCGAATTTGAAAAATCTCGGAGCTCTTGTATTTTCTAGTCTATTCATTTTTCACGGAACAATGCAATGAGACAGTTAATGAGGATGAGGAGAATTCAATCGTTATTTGTTTCCATTGAACATTTCTTAATTTTATAATTTGTGAGTTTTTTTTTATTTTCCTGTGATATTTCCGTTTTTTTTTCAAACTCGCAGCTCACCATTATTGATATTCACCCAAACAGCCTGCCTGCATTGTTAATCCCAATCATCATTCAACCCGTCGAATGAAAACCCTTTCACGGTGCCTTCCACCTACACAACCTTTCTTGCCAGCTGTCACGACTGTCAACACACCGTCTATCTTCAAATCTCGAAGGAAGAAAGGGAAAAAAAGTATCATCATAACGACCTCCCACCCTGACAGCTCCCCATCATCCCCTTATTGACGAGACGACTGACACTGACGGTCGGAATCGGAAACAGAATGTATGAAGTGGCTGTTTGTCGAATCTGATCGCTATCGCCTAGCGTTGAAAGCGAAACCAGCTGCCCAGTATTGGAAACATATTCATCTCAATTTTCCTCACAGCAGTGCGCGATTGACTTTCGTTTTCGTTGATCTTCGTCGTTAGGGCTGAGGAGGTTGCCTCATCTTCATCGAACTGAATCACCACATCACACAACCGAGTCATCGGTTGATATGGAAGCCATGGTGGTTCATGGTCTCCCCCAAGCAACCTTCCAATCTACCCCCCCTATAAGCCTTTATCTTTGACCTTTGTGTCGAATGGCTGTCGGTCGGGCTCTGAATGGGAACCTGAATGGCTTTTGTTGCTTCGATTAGAAAGCAGTCACCCATATATCTTGGTATAGGTACCTACCTACATAAAGGTGGATATAATCCGCATAGAAAGGTAACGGGGAATCAATACTGTTTTGATCGGATCTTTATCCATCATCGACCCTCGAAAGACCGGCCAGCAGACGAATCCAACCATAAGCCGGCTCGTTTTAATTAGATTAGATCGGGTTTGTTGGGCCACTGTTGGCCGGCCAGTTTACTCTTCTCTTTGGTGTTACCGGCCTGGCCAACCCGGCCAACCTATCAGCTACACACGCAAGCGAAATCGATACCCGGTCGACTCGACATACGTATAACATGGTGTCTGTGTCTTTTTTGCGAGTCTTTGATGCGAAGATAGCTCTTTTTAGCCAACAACGTCCGATGGACGGCTTGATGCCGTTCGTTTGGTCCAGTCAAGGGTGCGGATAAATTCGTGGAGTTAATTTGACTGCGATTTGATTATGGACGTCGGCCTGCTGCCGGCGATAATTGATATCTGGGGCCGCACCGGATGGCAATTTATGAGCAAACAAGGTTCGGAAGTTGTCTGTTTCGAAGATAATGGGTGGTAATTGAGAGATAGCCGGGTATTGGGTGGGTCCGGTTGCCGGACCTTGGTTTGTGCGAAAATAGAATTAATGTGTTATTAGCAGAAGATATGAATGTAAAAGGAAAAAGGTTAACAAGACATTGTCCATCACCTCGAAGGTATTTTAGTCTATCGTGGCACTACAGTCTAAGTAAACGCTATCATGCTCGGTTCCACTTTCAAGTCATCCAAGTCATTTGATTTTCTGTCTCTGTTCTACACATTATTCAGATGTTCCTTGAAACACTCCTTCCACCTTTCAAACGGCAAGCTTAAATCCGCTTTTCACCTTTAACTGCTAACTTTGGGTTGAAAATTTGAAAGAAGCATGTATATTTTCCAAATCCTGAAAACCGTTGCGAAATTCTTTCGGTACAAACTGTTTGTCTCATGCACAAGGCGAAACTGGAAGCATTTCCTCACTTTTTGGTTTTTGATTTTTTTTTTATTAAATAACGAAGCAATATTTTCTAAATCGGTTTTCGTGCACATGTAGAGTATGGAGCAAGGTATCTTCTGAATTTTTTTGAGGTGGAAAATGTTTTCCATTTTTGCAGAAACCATTTTTGAACAAAATTTCACAAAAAAATGGTTTTTGCAAAAATGGAAAACATTTTCCAGCTCAAAAAAATTCATAAGATACCTTGATCCATACTCTACATGTGCACGAAAACCGATTTTGAAAATATTGCTTCGTTATTTAATAAAAAATCAAAAACCGAAAAAATGAGAAAATGCTTCCAGTTTCGCCTTAATCAATATTCAATACAAAAACTTGGTGTCCCAAACAAGACCACTCAATCAAAAGCCTATTGTCTCCATCCCCAACAATCGAACTCCCCAATGAGACTAGGTACAAATTCAATCTATTGCTGCCAACCTAAATTATGCAACCTGCCAATCGGAGTCAACCGCACCCCAGACAGTTCGACGAACAAGGGCACCGAATCGAAACTAATTCTCAACTTTCGTCCCAGCCCAGTCGGCAGCAATTTCGATTCGTACTACATGCCACAACTGCGAAGAGAGCGTAAATTATCGATTACGGTGCACTATTTGCCTCCCCCGAAAACCACAAGCCGATTAAAGTTTTCTATAACAGCAGCCTCCCCCCTTGTCCTTGGGTACCAACCCAAGGGGGTACGGCCTCAAACTGCCGTGCTGCGAGATTGAACTCGGTCTGCAAGCAGCAGCAGTTTTCCTGTATGCATTAGCAAGCGACACCAGAAGCCACCAATTGAATTCAGTCGTGCCTCTCTCTGTCTCAGCTTCTGGATATGTATGCAAGGTTGTGGTGTCGAAGCAGAAAAACTTCAAACTCTATGTTGAACCCCTGCTCTCATTGGTTGGGCGCGTAATTGCTTATTGATTTCTGATCTGGTTTTGAAAGCGAACCCCAAAATTGTCTAGTTATTTTAGAGGTGGGTGCATGTTCTTGTCCTCGACAGCATAGGTGTAGCGGACATAGCCTCTCTGATGCAAGAGGTCAAATCCCATTAATAAATGTTTCTATTTGACGTACACTCCCGATCAAAAGTTTGGGGTCACCCCCTCAAAAACATGTTATTTTTTTAGGCCCATATATTTGCCAATTTGCGTCCGATTTCAAAACCCTAGGTTTCATTGAAAAGATAATAAGTCAAAAAAACTTTAAACATGATTTAAAAGAAACTATTTCAAAAAAAAATGTATGTAAACTTAACCCAAAGTTGCCAAATTTTCTAAAAAATGAATATAAACTTACGGCAGTGTCGCTGGAAATTGGGTTGACCAAATTTTAAGACGAGTGCGGTAATATAACCCATTTTCTATAAGCTTTCAACTGCTTTTTACAGAACTTAGCTAACAAATCTAGAAAAAAAAGTTATTAAGTAAATTAATCCTTAGTGTCATCGGCCAAAAGTTTGGGGTCACTATCGTAAAACATGGAAAAGTGATTTGTTGATATCTTTGTCATCTTTCATTAAATTTTAATTCTTCTTGACTTATTTGAAACATAATGAATGATACTTACTGCATAGACATTGAACCACACGTATTTGTTGAAATTTACATACTAAAACTTAACGTAAAGTTGTCTCAATTTTTGAAATGTGGTGAAATGTGTTAGCTTTACCTAACATTTTTATATACAAAAATCGTTAAATACGTTAAGTTAAAGACATCAAACGCCAAAAAGAATTGAAATTGAACTATAGATGACGAAGATATCATCAAATCACTTTTCCATGTTTTACGAAAGTGACCCCAAACTTTTGGCTGATACATCATATTGAGGGGTGACCCCAAACTTTTGGTCGATGACATGAAGAGTTAATTTACTTAATAACTTTTTTTCTAGATTTTTTAGCTAAGTTCTGTAAAAAGCAGTTAATAGAAAATGGGTTATATTACCACTCTCATCCTTAAATTTGGTCGATCCAATTTCCAGCGACACTGCCGTAAGTTTATATTCATTTTTTAGAAAATTTGGCAACTTTGGGAAAAGTTTACATACATTTTTTTTTTGAAAAAGTTTCTTTTAAATCATGTTCAAAGTTTCTTTGATCTTTTGAATGAAATCTAGGCTTTTAAAATCGGACGCAAATTGGCGGAGATATGGGCTTAAAAACATGACATGTTTTTGAGGGGGTGACCGAAACTTCTGATCGGGAGTGTATATGATAATATTAGAAAATGACTGGTATGTAGTGTTTAACAGAAGATAGACTATTTTTTGCAATTGATATGAGTAAAATATTTAACTCTTTGAGGAATGTCTGTCGGAGTTGGAGAACAATTTTTCGTAGAAGTTTAAAAAAATATTTTTGGATAAATGGCTGGCATAAATTATGACATACAATCATTGCGCAGAATACATCATGAATTTCTTGAAAAAAGATGGTATCAGAGATCGTAACTGATTCATCGGTTCCTAAAAGTTCCTAGAGGATGTTTTTTGCTTCAAAAGAAGCTAGTCGAATCCCAAGAGGAGCGATTGTTGTGCTTTTATGGATTTCCAAAAAAACGACTGTAAAATTTTGTTTTGTTTTTTTTTTAATTTTCGAAAATACATGACAGAGATTCACGCTCCTGCGGGGTTTCTGGTGGAATGCCTCTGGAAGACTTGCAGAGATTCTTCGGGAATCCCTGGAGCAATCATAGAACGGATTTGTATAGGAACACTTGAAAAAGCCACAGGAGGAGCAATCTCATAAAGAATACCCATCAGGCATTTATGGAGAACTGGTAAGAGGATTTTTCCGAAGATTTCTCCATGGATTCCTTCAAAAGTTTTCCTTGGCATTCCTCCGCGGATTTCTCTAAGAATGCCTTCAGTAATTCTTCTAGGGAAGTTTTTTTCTGTGATTTTTACAGGCATTTTCCAAAATATTTCAACACTAATTCCGCTTGGAAATTCCCCAAGAATGCCTGCTGGGATTTTCTCCAAAAAATCCTCATGTGATACCTTCAGAGATTTTCCCAAGAATTCCTCCAGGAATTTCTCTTGGAATATATCCAAAATTTCCTCCAAGATTACCTCTCCTAAAATTCTGGCTGGGGATTCCTTCTGAATTTCTTCAAAGATCCTTCTATGAATATCTCTTCGTATTCTTACTGGAAATCCTCTTCAAATTCGTTTGAGAATTTCTGTTGAAATTGCTCTTGGAATGCTGCTGGGATTTCTTCTGTCATTCGTGCAGAAATACCATTCGTAAATACTTGAGCAATCTTTGTTAGAATGCTTGGAGAATGCCATCCTTGGTGAAAATTGTAGGAAAGCACGAGTCTACAAGTTTATTGAACATCACAATTTAATATAAGGCTTCTGACTTGAGTAGACAAATGAGTCAAACGATTGCAAATTGTTCGAATACATCCTTGGTTTCTGGGATATTCGGAAATGGCCAGAAACATTTTTGATCATTGGCTCTACGACTATTAGCTTCTAGATTAAAAAATCATGAATTTTGAGCCATCGAACGAGGGGATTCCGTGAATTTCTGATAGTGTCCTCTTTGAGTCCATACCGGAACCGGTTCCAGGAATATCCTGAAGTGGTCAGATCCATTGTCCATCTTCGGCATTATGCCTATTGGCATCCAAATGAAAAATCATGAAATTTGAGCCGTCGAACGATGTGATTCTGTGAAATTCAGAAAGTGTTCCCTTTGGGCGCCTACCGGAACCGGTTCCGGAACATCCGGAAGTGACCAAAACCATTTTTGATCATTGGCGCTATAGTATTGGCGAGAAAAAAATAAAAAAATTTGAAGCACTGATCGATGAGGCTCTATGAAATTCAGAAAGTGTCCCTCTTGGGACCCTACCTGAACCGGTTCCAGGAATATCTTAAAATGACAAGATCCATTGTTGGACATTGGCGCTATGCCTATTGACATCCAGATGAAAAATCATGGAATTTGAGCCGGCAAACGATGTGCTTCTTTGAAATTCGGAAAGGGTCCCCTTTGGGTCCCTACCGGAACCGGTTCCAGGAACATCCGGAAGTGGCCAGACCTCTTGTTGGACATTGGCACTATGGCTATTGATATCCAGATTAAAAATAATGAAATTTGAGCCATCGAACGATGTGGTTCTATGAAATTAAGCAAGTGTCCCCTATGGGTCCCTACAGAAACCGGTTCCGCAATATCCGGAAGTGACCAGAAACATTTTTGATCATTAGCGCTATGACTATTGGCTTCTTTGATAAGAAATCATGAAATTTAAGACGTCGAACGATGTGGTTATGCGAAATTCAGGAAGTGTCTCCTTTCGGTCCTTATCGGAACCGGTGAGGAACACCCGAGAGTGACCAGAACCATTTTTGATCATTTGCGCTATGACTATTGGCTTCGTGATAAAAAGCCATGAAATTTGAGCCGTCGATCGATTTGGTTCTGTGAACTTCGAGGAGTGTCCCTTTTAAATTCCTATCGGACCCGGTTCCGGAATATCCGGAAGTGGCCAGAGCCATTTTGATCATTGGCGCTAGGAATATTGGCTTCTAGATAAAAACTCATGAAATTTGAGCCATCAAACGATGTGACTCTGTGAAATTCAGTCCCCTTTGGGTCCCTACCGGAACCAGTTCCGGCCTGCTATGCGACCGGAACTGGTCCAACTGTCTCAGAATCGTGCATGTACAGGTGTACTGGAATGAAGATTCAAAATTAATGGTTTTGTAGCGAATTTCAACATGTTTTCGCGTGTTAACATTAGCATTAGCATTTAGCAAGTCGCACAAATTCGTAGGTGGTACAGCCCTGGATCGCGGTTATGAGGGTTGCATCTTTCCTGTCCGTTAACATGTTTTCGCGTGTTTTTCTCAAAAAGTCTCAAAACAGGGAAACCTAGGGTACCTCAGGTTTTTACGGAATAAATCCGGACCAACGGTGAACTTTTATGGTTTAATTACATATGTCTAAAATTCAACTCATTTGTGATTTTCTGCAAAATTTACACCAAAATAGGACGAAAATTGACAAAATTACAGGTTTTTAAAATTTTGATGTTGGCACCTGGTACAGTGAAGGTTAATATCATTGTTTTGTTCTGTATGTCTCAAAATGGTTTTTGGTATCTTTTGAAGCGAATTCTTTATTACACAAACAAACCTATGCTTAAAATGACTGACAATTCCCAGGTCATTTTGACAGATGTAACATGAGCATAAATAGAACGGCAACAAGATTGATTAAGTAGAATTATGATCCGTCTTTTTCGTGCATATGTGTGGTCTGTCAAAATGACCTGGGAAGCGTCGAACATTTTCATGGCTAGCTTCGTTCGTGTAATAAAGAATTAACTTTTTTTAATTATAAAAAAAATGATTTTTTGGTCACCTTGCTGGTGTCATTGTTTCTTTTGTATTGAATTGTTACAACATATTTTTAATTTTACTCAATCTATAGAAAAAAAGTTTCGGGGAGTGGAATAGACCTTACACGGAAAATAAAATTTTGTATTCGCTAGTGGATGCAGCTGAATAGAATCGTCACCTCGCAGCATGGTGCGATTAGAAGCTTGGTGACACAGCCATGGTTCTCCACTAGTCACAGATAGTTTCAAGAAGGACATTTTGAAGGCATCTTTAAAAAAATTCTAAAAAAAACCTTGAAAGAGAATTGCAAGAAATTGCGGGAGAAGTAATTTGTTGATTGTTCTGGATACATTTTACTAAATGTTCCTCACAGATCCACCTTAATTTCAGTGGAAAGACTACGTGAGATTTCTGGAGATGAAGTTGAGAATATTCTTAGAAAATTTGTGGATTCTCAGGGATTTCTCAAAGAGTATCTGTGGATTTTTTTTTATAAATTCTATATTATTTCTTGAACAAATGCAACCTAACAGGATAATATGAGGCTTTCAAAAGTTTTGAACAATGTTTTAATAAATAATGTGCATTATTCCTGAAAGAACTTCTGGTGATGGTTTTTGGTTCTAAAATAAATATTTGGGAAAACTTGAGAGGATTTTTTTTTATTAAATTTTAAAGTATTCACGGTGCAACATTTGGGGATTAGTCAGGGCATGTAAAATAAAATAGCAAATTGTTGAGTTGAAGGATGAATTCTCGACAAAATTTCTAAAGAAGAGTAGCACTTGACATTGTAGATTTTCTTTATTATATCTTGACAACTTTTCCTTAGGTGTTTCGGGGTAATTTTGTGTCCAAAAGTAAGAGAGGAAGTTTTATCAAAAAGATCCCAGGAGAAATTTGTGTTTAAAAGTCTAGGGGAATTTTTAGAAATTTTGCATTTCTTTTAGAAATGGCGTCGTCTTGGAGGGATGACCCTTGACTTACTTTTGCAAAATACTTCAGTATTAGCTCTTGTAGTGCCTAAAGCAGGGCTGCTCAACGTACGACCCGCGACGACATTTTGTGCGGCCCGCGGCACGAATGAAGAAAAGTAATTGAAATTGGCTCAAGGAATAATATTTTTTTTTTCTTTTACCAGTGATATTTTAAATAATATACGAAACATCGTATTTTACAAATCAGAGAATCCGAGAATCAAAGAATCAGATAATCAGAGAAACAGGGAATCAGAGAATTAAAGTATCAAAATATCTAAATATTTATTTTTTTTATCTGTAATAACGAGATTTTTAACCCTAGGCTAGTTCATCTCGGGACCCACGCTTTACTTCCTTTCCGAAGGAAGAACTCACATTTAGCGAGTTTGTCGGGTGTGGGACTCGATCCCAGGTCCTCGGCGTGATAGTCACGTGCTTTAACCATCGCACCAGGTCCGCTCCTATTTAAACATTAAAAAATCATTGTTAAAAAATCAAAAAGTCAGAGGATCAGAGAAATAGATTATGAAGGAATCAGAGTATCAAAGAAGCAGAGAATCAGATAATCAAAGAATCAGATAATCAGATAATCAGAGAATGAGAGAATCAGAAAATCAGAGAATTAGAGAATCAGAGAATCAGAGAGTCAGAGAATCAGAGAATCAGAGAATCAGAGAATCAGAGAATCAGAGAATTAGAGAATAAAAAAAAAATATAAAAAATGTAAGAAAATAAAAAAGTCAGAGGTTCAGAGAATCGGAGAATCCTGGAATCAGAGAATCATAGAATAAGAGTTTCAAAAAATAAAAAAAAATAAATAAAAAAGCATTGTAAAAAATCTAAAAGTCAGAGGATTAGAGAATCAGAGAATCAGGTAATCTGAGAATCAGAGTATCAGAAAATCAGAGAATCAGAGAATCAGAGAATCAGAGAATCAGAGAATCAGAGAATCAGAGAATCAGAGAATCAGAGAATCAGAGAATCAGAGAATCAGAGAATCAGAGAATCAGAGAATCAGAGAATCAGAGAATCAGAGAATCAGAGAATCAGAGAATCAGAGAATCAGAGAATCAGAGAATCAGAGAATCAGAGAATCAGAAAATCAGAGAATCAGAGAATCAGAGAATCAGAGAATCAGAGAATCAGAGAATCAGAGAATCAGAGAATCAGAGAATCAGAGAATCAGAGAATCAGAGAATCAGAGAATCAGAGAATCAGAGAATCAGAGAATCAGAGAATCAGAGAATCAGAGAATCAGAGAATCAGAGAATCAGAGAATCAGAGAATCAGAGAATCAGAGAATCAGAGAATCAGAGAATCAGAGAATCAGAGAATCAGAGAAACAGAGAATTAAAAAATCAAAAATTCAAAATATTTAGGAATCCAAATTACATGATTTTTAAAGAGTAAAGGTATGCATGAAATGGTTGGAAAGATACGGTATAAATGGGAGAATTTCGAATTTTGGCCACACTGTTTACTGTTTCGGATAAAAATATAAAGTCAGAGATTTTTTTCTTTTTATATCTTTGAATGCATAGCCCCTTTTTATTTAATTTTAGTTTTGCTTGTAAAATTTGCGTAGGTTGTTTTCAAGCCTGGTTTTCTAAGGATAATTTCTGATAAACTTACGAAAAATGTTTTAATTCTATTTTAAATATTTAGTTAAGTCTTTAGATCTATTGCAGGAATATTTGGTAAGGAATAATCTCAGTATCCATGTTGGAGGTTTAAGAATTTCTTTGAATTAAAAAAAAAAACAAAATTGGAACCTTAATTTTTCCAGAAAATTTCTTGAAAAAAATATCGACATTTATTCGTAGTATTCTCCAAAACTTAACATTTTTTTTTATTTCACATATCTCCTTCCTTACACTACAAGTTCTATTCGCCACCTTGGGCATCATGAGAGCGACATCAATTGCAGCCTGTCCATTTGAACAGTGGTGGTGTATCTACTTTATCTACTTAATTCTATTTTTTGATCTGCTGCAACTTTGCACTCTCTACTTGTGCCGAAGAGCACGTGATAGTGCTTCATCAGTCCAAAGTGAGGTCCATTGTTCATCGCCGTTGGTCGGTTGCCGTAATCCGGGTATGGAGCATTAGAGCGAGTTTGCTCAGAAGAGGGTCAGTAGTCAGTCCACTTCCAGACGGCCATAGCGTTGGACAGGTGGGCTCTCATTCTCAGGAAAGAGACGAACCAGCCAAGGGCTGAAAGTCTCTCTAATAAAGACAAATCAATCAATCAGGTGGGCTCTTAGTCTCTGAAATCGGCTGATGAGTTTTATTTTGTTGGGGGCTGGGAATCCAACCCATGACTAGACTATCCGTTTATTAAGCGAACGTATAGCCAACTACGCCACGGATCCCGCTAACATTTTTCTTCTCGGTGATTTCACTTACATTTATTTCAAAAACGCGTACAAAAATGTCGTCAAAAACATCTTTAGGCATTATTAAGTTTTTTTTTAGATTCTCCCGAAAATTATCATGGAAAATTTACCTCGAATATTGGTTAGAATTTCTTTGTTTCTGAACAAATATAGAAAATACTTTATAAAAAATGAAAACTGGCTTTAGTTAAAAATTACTATTGGAAACAAAACAACCTTAAGACATTTATTTTTATTTTTATTTGTTTGATATGAAGAGAAAATATTAGAAATATTATGGAATTTGCTCACCATAAAATACACATCCATATATCCAGCGATTTTCGGTTTGTAATACGACGGATCCAATGTTTGTTATATTTCGTGGTGAGCTCAGTCCCCAATATTTTCTAAGAAAACAAACGGTTAAAAAAATAAAAAAAATGTGTTAATGTCTATTTTTTATGTTTAGGATGAAAAATTTCATAATGAATGTGGTATGCGTTTTCTAAGCATGTGTTAAAATGTTGGTTACGCCAAGTTCTGGCCAAAATTCCAGAGTGACTTTAAGTAACCAGTCAATCAACTTTTTAGCCCAAACCGTCATTTGGGTCTTTAGATTTGTGCTCTTGAAAATTCGGGGTGTGACTCCGTCATTCTTCACCTTAAAGTTTACATTTTTCCCTCTTTCCTCTTTACAATTTTTGAATGGTGCTTCATCCTAAATTTCGCCACCACATTAGGTCCGCTCCTTAATTATTTGTTCTTGTGCACGCTCCTAGCTTAAAGTTTATAATTTGAGTGAACCTTTTTACCATGTACGTTATATGGAGAAATATTTATTGAAAGTGTTAAAAGTGGTACAACTCATTGGCAATGAGTTGTCCCACTTTTAGCTGAAACTATGAGAAAATTCCTCACTACGCCAATGTCCAAAATGTTAACTTCATGACCATTCGTTTGTTGCCAACCTAAGGGGGAAGGGAAACAATAGTGATCTGATTGGTCGTCGTCGGTGGTTTCGTTCATCTGCTACTGCCCCAGCCGTGTCCAAAGCAGGAAATGGCCAAAGTTTGCCGGAAAATTTCCAAAACCCTCCCACCGCGTTCCTCTTCACAACTCGTCGTCGTTAGCCATGTGTAGACAAAAAAAAACGCCCCCAAACTCCTCCAGAAGAACCATTGATTTTTAAGAACAGATTTCACCTCTCCTCGATTGAAATCGGGGACGAAGACGTCGACGCAAAACTATACACACCATGCAAGGACGACGGTCGTTGTTCCCGTCGTCCGACAGATGGGGACGACATGCTGGCGGCACCATGTCGTGTGTGCAATGTCATTTTCTCGGCTGGACTCCAATCAAAAGTTTTGCCCCCTCTCACCTCCTTCCTATTTGCCCCGGGAAGAACTGGTCGAGGAAAATTAATGCGAAAGAAATCGAAGCAGAAACTTGCTGCAAGAAAATCGGACCATCTCGGCTCGGACCGATATGATGGCCTGGCCAGAATGGGAGTTCAGAGACGTCCCGAGAGTTCACACACCAGTGAATCGACTGAATGGGAAACCATTGGGAAAGTTTTCTTTGGGACCAGGGGGTAGTTCTGGTGCGTGTGGACTGGGGAGAGAAAGTTTTGTCTGGCAATAGTGAAAGAGAAACTTCTTATTACGTGTCCAGTAGCATACCATTGCGGGTTTGACATTGAGCCGTTGATAAATGGAAGAATGATGCGGAAACTCTGCTTCCAGGGGTTTCGATTGGGGGTTTCTTTCTGTGTAAGAAAAAAACCAAAGGAGACGTTTTGTGGTGACGGATGTTGGACAGTGGCCAACAGCTGCATTGAATTGAGACACTTTAAAGGTTTTCTTTCTGTCAAGGGGTATTGCGTACATTTTCTGTATTTTTCGCGTATATGCGTACTTTTTCTTGAAAATTTTCAACGAGCATTCGCAAGGAGAAGTTTCATTTTATTTTTTCATTTAATTTAATTGTATAGATAATTGATTATTGAGTGTTATAGTTAAACATGGAGTGGAAGTAGAGCCGTTCTGCAATACAATGATCATGACAACTTCATCCAGATTATAGTAAACATTAGAACATTCAATTGAGTTAAAATTAATGGCAACACGATTTATAATGATTTAATTTTCTTTCCATTACAGATCTTATGTGGATTATTCTTGAAAGGTGAGTTCAGTTTTTTTTTTAAATTTATGTTCCTGTTGTTCATTTTAGGGTGCACAAATTTAGCCGATGGTGTAGATTACGGCTTTGAAACAAACAAGCTTTACTGACTCTGTTTAAAGTTATATCCCAGTTACTAAATTCGACTCTCTGCATGACATTCTTTTACGCAATGTTCAACAGCACTTTCCGCCAGTATTCAAATGATCTGGAATGCCCGAGATCTTGTGAGTTTCAAAAAAAAAATCATCCAATATTTTTCATAGATCCGTGCATTTTATACAGGCTTCAGTGATTATTGGTGATGAACTGTGACGATGAGCAAAGAAAGCACTTCAAAGGCGGTATTTGAAAAAGTAGTGGCTTAAAGGTTCTGATGCTCAAGAAAGATAGGGTATGTTGTCCTTTCTGCCGTTTCTGGAATACGGAACGTGAAACCTTGGAACATCTGCTTTGCAGTTGTGGTGCTTTATACACGCGCAGGCAAAGATTTCTAAATAGTGGTTGCTTGCAGCCCAGTGAGATCTGGTCTGCAAAACCTGGGAAGGTCTTGGAGTTTATTAATTCCATTGCACCTGACTGGGAGACGACGCGTCGTGGCAGTAGCTGATTACTTGACACATGGTAATTAGCTGGCTAGATGCGAATATCAAAACGGGACATGCCACAAAAGTTCAGCAGTGGCTTAATTTCTCCAACAGGGGAGGAAAAAAAATATTGTCCTTGTTTTCTACTCATACGGAACCTGTTTTGTTTCCTCGACCCTGATAATCAGCTGGTGTCATCAACAGTGTCCTTGCTACGATATTAATTATTCTTTACCTGCCTAATGGCATCTGTAATTATGTGCAAGCATTCCCTGTGCTGTACAGCTGTTTATCAATATGCTGCTTCCACCTTTCAATCACCTTATGCCCGTCTCTTCGGGCTCCGATAAACATCCCTGTACATTTCAGCTCACAGAACGACTGCTTTGATGATTGTGCTGCCATTCTTTCAATATGTTCTGCCCACTGTGCAGCAAGTTATGGATCACCTTTCTCTGCTTTTTTCTGGTATTTATCCATGAATAAGGATTTTTTTATTAGGTGGGTCTGGGTAGTCTCATGAGTCTCCTGGTATATTTTTTTTTATCTGTATTAACGAGATTTTTAGCCCTAGGATAGTTCATCTCGGGACCCACGCTGCGAGTTTATCGGGAGTGCGATTCGATCCCAGGTCCTCGGCGTGATAGTCAAGTGTTCCAACCATCACACCAGGTCCGCTCCACTTCTGGTATTATATCAGTTATTTCTTCTCGAATTTCTCCAGAGTCCAGAAGTTCCCTTTCGAGTTCCTCAATGAGTTCCTTCGAGATTTCTCCTGGAGATCCTTCTGAAACTTCTCCAGTAGTTTTTTTCCTCGTACTCCTTCTAAAGTTCTTCTCTGGGATTTTTTCAATATTTTTTTCTGGGAATCTTCCAAAAGTTCTTTCTCAGATTCCTGTAGAAGTTGATTGTGGGAGCCCTCAAGGTAATCCTTGGTTGGTTTTCTCAGGAGCTCCTGCTGCAATTAATTCAGAGTATCCTTGTGAGATTCTTACAGAAGTTTTTTTTTTAGTTTTTACCGCATATTTTGGGAGGAACCTGCTGTGACTTTTTTCAAGAGTTCCTTCTGATCTTTTTCTAGATATTTCTTCTGGAATTCTTTGAGACGTTTCTTTTCAGATTCTTGAAGGGGTTACTTCTGTGATTGGTTCTAGAGTTTCTGCTTTTAGGTATTTTTTTTAAATCTAGAATTCCAATATTTCTTCCAGTAAGTCCCCCAAAAGCCTCATTTGCAGCCTATTTGGCGTGAAATCGACTTGCGCTGGTGCGGCGCTAGTTTGGGATTCCTTGAATTCATCAATTGGCTCATTCTGAATTTACTACTGGACTTCGAGCATTCCTCAGAAGTTTCTACCCTTCTTTCTCCTGTAATTTCTCCTGGTATTTCTTCCAGGATACCTCCGAAACTTTCTTCTCAAATTCCTCAAGGAGTTCCTTCTGAGGCCCATCAAAAAGTTTTTTCAGGTATTTCTCCTAGAGATTTTTATAAACTTTTTCTCAGGATTTTTTTCCTCGACCTTAAAGGCATGAACTGTAACCATCACACCAGATCTGCTCCACTTCTTATGCATTTTCTTGTGGTAATTCCCCAGGAGTTTCTTCTATCATTTTTTTTTCAAGTACTCCAGCTAGAAGTGCTGCACATGATCTTTCCTGGATTCCTCATGGAGTTCCTACTGGGAATTCAACAATATATTCCTTTGATATTCTACTTGAAATTCCTTCCGGATTTTTTTTTTTAATTCTTTCGTGTGCTCTTTCTGAATATCCTTTTAAGATCCCAGAAGGTACTCCTTGAGAAATGCCAGAAGGAATAGAAAAACACCAGTAGATATACCATAAGAAACTTATTGAGGGATATCAGGTCCTTAAAGATTCTGAGGTGGAACTTCTTGAAGAATTTCAAATGAAATTTTAAAGAAATCCTAGAAGTAATTCCCGAAAATATCCTAAATGAAACTCTAGTTGGAATTTTATGAAAAAAGGTTTGGAAAAATCTTAAAAAGAATTCCTTGAGGAGTCCCAGGAAGAGTTTCTAGAAAAATCCTGGAACAAATATCTGATGGATTACAAGAAGTAATTTGATGATGATGATGATGATGATTGAAGTGTACCCACCATCAGCGCAAGGATTGCCTAACGGGTGGCCACTAAATAACGGGAATGCTTTTAGCAGCTGATTAAAAACAATAGAAGCGTCCATAGAGTAAACATTTTTTAGACAAAACCATCGTCTATCTATCCACAAAGTCAGCGTATTTTTTATTTTGTATCAACTTATTCTGTTCTGCAGAAAACGACATTGAAACAGGAAGCACTACCAAAACGCCTTGGACGGCTCTACTGATTGCTCAAAACAACCGTAAAAAAAGTTAATAGTAAACCATTATAAAACTAGAACCCGCCCGGTTTTGAATGAATTCCACATTTCGGCATCCCAAGAAACAGATCCTGAAGGAAATAGAGGAAAACTAGCAAAACCAATAAGCATGATATCATTTCACATAATAAAATCTTCTTTTGTGACATGGGCTGGATAAATCAATAGAATGCCTTGTTAAATAACAAATATTTACATCAAATCACATTTACACATTGAACAACATGTAAATGGTTCGTTATAAAAAAAAGCACAAAAAAAGTTCAACAATGAACCGCAGTGCACAAATAACATCGACACGTTTTGGTGATACAGAAAAATAACATTTTTTGGAAATTTCTATAAATGTCATTTACGGGAAAAGGCTACAACCAAAGCAAAAAAAAAAAAAACAAGTCAGTATCCCCATTTTTTCTTATTACTGTTTGAGTGTGTAGATGCTAAAGGTGAGAAACCATTTATTTTGACCAACGATTTCACAGACGCAGAAAATGCGTGAAAGTAAACTCTGAAAAGTCGTACAAAGCAGTTGCTCCAACATCACTGCAAAAAAATACTGTACAAATTACTACGTTCAACTTTCTTAAATTTTATATTTTCCATGGATGTACATTGTTAAACCTTTATGATAGTTTAATTCAGATTGCCATTTTTAAAGATCATATATTTTTAAGAGCACATTCAAAGCATTCCCGTTATTTAGTGACCACCCGTTATGACTGCAGAACAATTCCGGAGGAGAATTATCTACCTGTTGTAGCAGGGTGAGTTGAAATCGCTGAATCCCTTCGGAAGTCAACATAAAGTTGCTGTCTCATGACAAAAGTCTGGCTACTCCACGAACTTAAGTCCCGCCATCAGTTCACTCAACTCTCTTAGGCTACCCCTCCGTGTGTATGTAAACCCCATAATATAATAATATATATTTATATAATGTAACTAAAATCAAAGACACTTGGCTGTATAAACTTCAAACATCGTAAGCTTCACCACAGGAACCCAAAATCCTCGATACCAGGAATACTCCTCGAATCTTGCGAACTACAGCCGGAACCCCAACGCTTGAATGGTACCAGAAATTCGACAGCAACGCTATACCAATCTTGAAAGGGTTCACTCTTCTTGAGCTTTCGAACTGGCGCACAATGAAATTTAGCCTATGATGGAGTACGTGAAGTAATTTATAAGAAAAACCCCACAAAGAAAAATTGAAGAAATTCCGGAAGATCTTTCTGATAATTCTCATCAATTCCTTTTGGAACCCCTTTAAACATTTTTTTTGTGATCCATGAGATTCTTTTGAGATTTTCTTAGGAATTCTTCTTGATTCCCTCCAAAAATTTCTTTTGCGAATCCTCAAGGATTTTTTGTCTGAGGTTTGTCTCAGACTTTTTTCTGGTATTCCTCATGGAATTCTTTCTGTATTTTTCCAAGGATTTCTCCGAAGGAAACACATTTCAATTTTAGAATCTCATAAGGAGTTGTTGAAAGAATGCATTAAAAATTCTCAGCGGAATACTCATAGAAATGATTATACCAGTGACATAAGTGTTTCTCATAATGGTAATAATTAGTTTGAAGCCTAATGCCTAATGTCGTATCGGAAGAATTTAGCATGCGAACATTTCCACCGAAAGTGATGGTTTTGAATGGAATTTTAATTTATTGTGTTTTGATTTATCTCATTTTTTGCACTGTTTATAACAAAAAAAAACGATTTGCATTAGTCATTCTGACTCGGGTCATTATATTTTAGAAGTAACCAAGCAAACAAGTTTAATAATATAATAAAGTTTTATTTTTGTATTATTATCTTAATAGTTATTTATGTAACGAGTTGCAAAAAGTAGATTTTTTTAGCAAGAGTCGTACATTTATCCAACGAGGCTTGCCAAGTTCGGAAAAATGGCTATTATGATACCAAAATGAGTTAGATAATAGTTATTTATGTAACGAGTTGCAAAAAGTTGATTTTTTCAGCACGAGTCGTACATTAATCCAACGAGGCTTGCAGAGTTGTTCATTCCGTTAATCAAGATCAGTGTTTTATTTTTTAACCCTATAAGGGAAACCTTCATGGCCTCAGTTTCGTCACCTCGCTGAGTGTGTTCCATCAAAAACGAACTCTGAAAGGCGCCTGGGGTCCAATGGACCCCAGGTATCCCTTTTAGGGTTTAGTAACTTGTCTTGTTGAAGATGCAATGACATGTTTATAGTTACGGTTTAGTTATTTTTTTCATTTTCACATGTTTTTTGAAAATTTATCGAAATAAATGTTATGGTGTACCATCAATCAGCTGCCCAAAAAAATATCCAGAGAGAGCTCCTAAAAAAATTCCCGGCAGAAATTCTAGAGGCATTCCCGGTGGAACTTCTAAAGGAATTTCCAAATAAACTCTTAAAGGAATTCCCGGAGGAACTCGTAGAGGCATTTCTGTAGGTACACCTAGAGGAATTCCCAGTGAACTCCTAAACGAATTTCCAAAAGAACATCTAAGAGAATTCCCTGATGAACTCTTAGAGGAACGTTTGGAGAAACTCCTGGAAGAATTCCGGAATTAAATCTTAGAAGAACTCTTAAAGAAATTGCCGGAGGAACTCTTAGAGGAATTGCCGCCAGATTTCTTGAGGAATTCCCAGCTAGATTTCTAGAGCAATTCCCGAAGAAATGCGTAAAGAAATTCCCTGAGGAACTCATACAGAAACTCGTAGAGGAATTCCCGGAGGTAATCCTAAAGAAATTGCTGGATGAACTCCCACATAAATTCCCGAGAGAAGTTCTCAAGAAATTCTCGATGGAACTCCTGGAAATTGAAGAAATTCCCGGAAGAACTCAGATACTTCTAGAGAAATTCCTGGGAGAGCTCCTAGAGAAACGTTCTGGGAAACTCCTGGATGTATTCCCGAAACTTTAGAGGAATTTCCGGAAGAACTTCTAGAGGACCTCCGGGGTAATTCTTTAAGGAATTCTCGGAGGAAACTCCTGGCATACCCAGGGCAACTTCAAAAAAAAAATATAGAGCAACTCGTAGTGAAATTGCATGGGGAACTTCTTCCCGGTGAAACTCGTAAAGGTGTTCCCGAAGATATTCGAATTTTCGGAAGTATTTCTAGAGGAATTCCCGGAAGAACATCTAGAGGAATTCCCGGAAGAACTTTTAGAGAAAGTCACGGTGAAACTCTTAGTGTCATTCGAAAAAAAAATCGGTAAGGAATCCCTGAAGGAACTCATACAGGAATTCACGGGGGAATTCCTGGAGGAAACCCTTGAGAAATTCCGGCAGGAACTTCTAGAGGAGTGTTCGGAGTAACGCAAGATCTCTTGCTACAGAACACCCAGAAAAATTCACGTGTTGGAGTTGGAAGTTGGAGTTGGAGTGTTGGGGTTGGAAGCTTCCAGAAAATGACCACGTTTATAGACAGCCCCATTAGTATTTTATTTTTTTTTCTCTTTCATTTATTTTTTTATTATATAATTAACTAGCTGTACCCGGCAAACTTTGTCTTGCCTACTGCGTTTTTTGACGTTTCAGGTCCCTAGCCAAGTCCAAGTCCCCGTTCAAAATGTATAAAAATTCAATTTTCAAAAACTTTAGGTTTTTTTCTTTTTTTTTTGCTTCATAAACTTTCCTTGGGTGAAAACTAACAGAACAAAACAAAGACGACCTAAATCCATCGTTCCATTCGCGAGTTATGCGCGGTCCCACGTATGCCACTACATTTTTTTATATATAGATAATAATAATAATAATACAATAAATAATATTTATTTTATTTTATTTTATACTTGTAATACTGCCATAAAGAATATTAGATCTTTCCGTAAAAATCCTTCATGGTTTAAAAATCAGTCGAAAATGTTCGAAAATTGAATATTTTCAATTAATTTTAGTAAAATTGTTGTATCTCGGAAACGGTAGCATTCTTATATTTGTAAATTCTTATATCAACTTCCAAAAATAAAAAATAAAAATTAAAAAAATCTGTATTTTGTGTCCATCAATGATTTAAAGTGCAATAAACTTTATGAGATGTCCTTAAATATGTCAAAGATTTAAAAAATATAAATAGATATATGTTTTTATAAAAGAGAGTTTTTCTGTCCGAAGCTGGCTTATCTCTCAAAAAACATAACTATTTTTTCAACTGAATTATTTTAAGTTTTATTTTTGGCATAAAAACATTTTTTTTTTAAGTGCATAATGTATCTACATAGCCAAATAAATTGCCCAAAATATTGCCAGAGACAGCATATAAATCGGACAAATCGTTTCTGTGATTTTTTTCTTCCAAAATTTTCTATATTTTCTATTCTTAAACTTACTTACTCTCTTGCTATAGAGGGGATAAGAGAGTCAAAATATGACAATTTTACTGTTACGTTATACAATTGATGTCGTCGTACCGGTTATTAAAACATAAAAAAAATGAAAATTGGACCAGAAGCAACAGAGATATGATAATTTTTCAGTCAAATGAAAATTAAGATTAAATTTATTTCTGAAAGCAGTTTGAGATCATACCACCTATCTATAGTTCTCATTTCCACCAGGAAACAATCAACTTTAATCAATTAATTCATTATGGAACAGCACTGACTCACATGTTCTTAATGCCTTCATTGCCACTTTAACTTTTCGGATGGTGGTTCAACCTACTGATTATCCCTTTTAATTATGCCATCTTGAAAGCCCCGCCAATAGACACATGTATGCCAAGCGAAGCTACTCTGCCCTACTCAGCACGAAACATCCAATTCTCGTTCAGAGCTCACTCAAACGAGAAATCATTTAGCATAAATTTTCACACGAACATGGTCATCTGCTTCCCATTTACAGGCTCCAGTGCACTCCAAACCATCGTGCTTACCTGCCTGTATGTATGGGGGTATGTAGGCAACCAGTGAGATAGGCAGGTCCGATATTATGCATGGGTTGTTACAGAAAGCGACTCACTCGATGATAGCAGCCGAGCCCAGCGTCGTCGTCGGGATAACGCTCGTTCCCACAGAAGCTCGCTGGGTAAAATCAGTAGCTCTAGCTGTGTGGCACAGTCGGTAGTGGTAGCAGTCATTCAGTGGAATGAACGAACATTGGTTGTCACTTTCCTTTGGAGAGGTACACCGCTCCTCCAGCGCTCAAACAAACCATGCGAGCGTTCGCCTACAACGCCACCCCCTACAAACATTTCACAATTTACGCTAATTATGTAAATTACGCGCATATTTATTTTGTTTGTGTTTTTACTTTTCGACAGCACTGCCGTGCCGGGCCCGGTTGGTATGTCGTGTTGTGTTGTTGGTTGGATCGTTAGATTGCACCGTTGAACATGCTATCTAAATTTGAGATCTGTTGTCAATGGGGCAACCACCTCATTCGATTGTCACCTCCACAAGCGATTAGGGGATGTTTTATTGGCAATACAAGGAAACAAGCATTAATTTTACGGTCGTGGCAATGTTCTGTTCGAATGGTTGCGGTGCTACAGCAAAAAGTGCAACGCCGATCGAAAATTGAGTACCGTTGGATGAAGGCGACTTTTACTTTGAATCGACTACTCTACTTTTAGTCACACCATACTTTATCTTGGAATGTATAGACAATTCGCCAAGGGAATTCGGGAAACGTCGAATTCTCTACACGTGCTTTGATGGCACTGAAAAGTTCATAAGAATTCTTTAGGGTATTCCAGAGTAAAAATATGCAGGATTTTCTGGAGGAATCTTTGAGCAAATTTGTGGAGGAATGGAAGAGAGAAACCTCGTCTCATAGAAACTCGTGAAGAATTAAAAAAAAAAATGGAGGAATTCTGGGAGCATTTCGTGGAGAAACCGTTGTTGGGAGAATTTCCGACAGAATTTCTGAAAAAATTGGTGAAAAATTTCTTAAGTGGTTGAATTTCTGTTCTACTTGAGAAATCTTCTAATTCAAAAAATCTGATCATTTTGCACCTACCTTACGATATTGTTCCACTGATTGTACCCTCTAATATCCTACATAGCCGGTTTTCATCTTAGCAATACTTGGTCCAAATTAGCCAACAACACATTCCACGTTTCACCTTAGACCCACAAGACCTTCCTTCACCGCTGGTCCATAGGAGGCAGCCCATCAACATGACGGATGGATGCCGCACCCCTTAGGTAGGCGATTCATTAGGTAACGCGCCTGAGAACGTTACCGGTTCTGTCTCGCGCGCGTCACTTCTAATCTTTGATGTGTATCTCTGCGCGGTTTCCTCACACCACACTAATAAAACCCTATTACTAAATCAACATCAAGCCTAGGTACATACGAATACGCGTGAGTGCGCCTTCGTATTTAATTTCGACACTCGATCAACCAAGAGCTGTGTCACACCTATGGACCCTCGTGTCGAAGAGCCGATTCTTATTATCTCCGGCAGTCAATTCCAGCGAACGCACCGCACGTGGGGTGTATTTGAACAACCGAGAAGTCACCCCCTCGTCATCGGTTACAACAATCGGTGCGACGCGACAGTGGCATAGAGGGTTTCATTGGAGGCGGGCAGCGTACAATATTAATTGAGTGCAAATGAACGACCCCAAGGGACCAATCATCAATCTATTATTTTACAACCGATTCGGAGAATGGAAAGAAACAAAAGGCTTATGGCTATCGATTTCAAAGATCGGAGCTGCTCGCAAACCGTTAATTTGTGAGAAGGAATCGGCAGACTACGAAACCCTGTGCTAACTAAAGCTATTTGAAATACTCATAATTACATAAAGGCAGTTCAGAATTATTCGCCAATTGTTAAACAGTAAGTTCGTTTTTTTCTTTCACTTCCCATTAGAATTTATCCTTTTTTTTTTTTTTTATTAACGAGATTTTTAGCCATAGGCTAGTTCATCTCGGGACCCACCCTTTACTTCCCTTCCGAAGGAAGATCCCATATTATGCGAGTTTGTCGGAAGTGGGATTCGATCCCAGGTCCTCGGCGTGATAGTCACGTGCTTTAACCATCACACCAAATCTGCACCACTGAATTAATCTTAAATTCCATTTTTCAGAAGAAATTATAAAGTCTGTATCGGAAGTCAGGATCCCAAATGTTGAACACATCCTCAAACTAGCTCATCCTAATGTTGACCGATTCTCGCTAATTGTTGAATGGTACAAATCGGTAATTGAAATTTTAATTCATCTATTACAAATATTCATTTCAAGGATTTATGGGAGTTTCAGAAGGGTATCGTAGAGGTTCCTGGGGGTTCCAGAGTGCTACCATGGAAGGATTCAGGTATGTTTCAGAGGCGTATCAAAATCAAGACTGTTCAGGGAATTTCAGAAGGTTTCCGATATGATTTCCGTTGGATTAAGGAGACGCCCCTGAAATCCCCTACAACTCCTTGATCGCCATTGCATTCTCCGTTGAAACCTCCCGGAACTCTCTGAAATGCCCTGGAACTCTTCTGAAGGCCCTCAAATCTTTTGGAACGTCTTTCACCTATCTGAAACTCCCTGGAACACTTTTGGAAAGCCATGAAACCCCCAAAAACATCTATGAATCCCCTAGAATGATTCTGAAATCTCCTAAATCGCCTTGAAACCCCTTAAAGGCTCCTGGCACGCCCCTGGAACCCATTGAAACCCTCTTGAACATCCCTGAAACCCCTGAAACGGTATGAATACCCCTAAAACCCCTTAAAAAAAGGCCCCTAAACCCCCTCGGAACTCCTCAAAAACCCGCTGGAGCATCCTTGAAGATCCTGGAACACCTCTGATATCCCCTGTAACGCCTCTAAAGCCCCTTTAAATCCACAGAAACACCACTGAATGCCCCAGGAACGCCCTGAAACTCCTTGAAAATATTACGCAAGTAACATTTTATAATCAAACAGACTGGAAGAGGTTCTTTGAACAATCATAAAACCAAAACTAAAATGTAATGAATTTTATGACGGTTTCGAAAACCTCTACATCCCTTTTTGGCTATCAAAATGTTACTTGGGTAGGAACGTAGGAACTTTTGAAAGAAGTCTCGGATAAATTTCCAGAAGAATCTCTGCAGAAATTCTGGAATGAATCACATTAGAAATTTCTAAAGCAAAACCAACCGATGTTCCTGTAGGAATACGAAGAGGAAATCCTGGAAGAATCCCAAGATTCATCCCCGGGAAATCCAAAGAGGGAAATTTATAGACAAGTTATAAAGAAATCCACAGAGGGATTATTTAACAAATATTGATTATTTCTTGGAGAAATAACTGAAGGCATCCATTGATTCTTTTTTAAGAAATCGCTGCAGGAATCTCCCTGAGCCAGTCGATTTACTGGAGGAATCCCAGCTGAAATCCTTGGAGTAATCCTAGGAAGAATTTCTGAAAGAATTCCTAGGAAAATCCCTAGATAACTTTCTGTATAAAATCACGGAGTAGACGCGGAGAAACTATTGGGGAACTCCCCACAGAAGTCGCTGGATCCATTTCTGGAGGTGTTCCTGTAGAAATTCTTTGGATGAGTTCGGCAAGAACACTTGAAAGGAGCATTGGAGTAATCCCTGGAGGAATTTGTAGAGGCAATCCCTGGAGGAATTCCTGGATTTTGAAGAAATCCTTAGAGGAAGTTCTGAAAGGAATCGAGGAATATTCTTTGGAAGATTCCCTGATTGAATCCCTGTAGAAATTCTTAAAAAAATTCCCACGGAACCCCAGGAGAAATTCCTGGAAATATCCCTGAAGGAATACATGTGAGAATGTATGAAACAGTTCTTAACGAAATCCCTGGTGCAATTCCTGGAGGAATTCCTTTAGGAGCTCGTGGAGGAAGTCATGGCGGATACTCTTTATAATAGATCTCACTTCGTCCAAATCAGTGCCCAATGAATTGTCGAAAATGTTCCCATGATTGCGAATGCTTTCGACTTCGCGGGCAACCTGCTGTCCTATTGGACTAGTGAGACCCATACTGAAATTATGCGCACTTTCAAACTGCTTGGCAAGTTTTTGTGCTTTTTCAGCAATATCAGTTAATAATATTTTGTTACTCTCTTTCAGCGCAGAAATAGGCTTCTGAGGCTTTTTCAAAAATTTTGTCAATTTCGCAAAAGGCTGACAGCCGGGGTTTAAGGCGAAACTGGAAGCATTTCCTCACTTTTTGGTTTTTGATTTTTTTTTATCAAATAACGAAGCAAAATTTTCAAAATCGGTTTTCGTACACAGTTTGAGGAAGGATCAAGGTATCCCCTGCATTTTTTTTTCAGATGGAAAATGTTTTTTATTTTTAAATAAACCATTTTTTAATGAAATTTCAAAAAAAATATGGTTTTTGAAGCATTGGTAAAAGTTTACACCTGAAAAAAAAATCCAGGAGATAGCTCGATCCTTCCTCTTACTGTGTATGAAAACCAATTTTGAAAATATTGCTACGTTATATAATAAAAAATCAAAAACTTAAAAAAAATGAGAACATGGGTCCAGTTTTGTCATAAGATAGTTCATCCAAATGTTGACAGATTCTCGCTAATTGTTGAACGGTTCACACTGATAATTGAAAACATGACAGATTTTCATTTTTAAGTTTGGGAGTTTCAAGAGGGTCTCGGAGGGCATCCTGGGCGTTCGAGAGAGGTGTCAAATATGTTTCAGAAGTGTATTGACGCTTTTCTGGGCATTTCAGTAGCGTTCCGAAGGGATTTCCGTTGAATTGAGATGACGCCACTAAAACCCTCTGAGATCCGCGTCTGAAACCACCCGAAAATCCCTGAAACGCCCCTGTAACTCTTCTGCTGAAAACACTTGAAATCCTATGAAATGTCCATGATTGATCTGAAATTTCTTGAAATCCCCAGGAACACTTCTGGAATGCTCTAAAATCCCCTGAAACATCCATGACACCCCTAGTACGCCCCTGACACTCCTAGAATGCTTCAGAAACCTCCTTTAACCCTCTAATACCAAAATTTTTGATTTTGATCTAAATATCATTTTTCGTCGTCTAAAATCGATTTAAACATGTTTTGGAAGATGATTCTTTTTAATTCTCGTTTCATGAATTTCAGTTTTTGATTTTTCTAATTTTTATTTTTGGACATCCCCACACTTTTATATTTTTCCTGGAAGCCAATTTGGGGAACGGATATTTTTAGATGAAAACATTTTGAGATTTTATGATTATTGTTGAATTATTATTATTTTAATTTTTTTCACAGAAAATTTTATTTTCCGTGTTATTTTAAGGAAAATAATTTTAGAGTGGCCCATATAGCCGAGGCGGTAAACGCACGGGTATTCAGCATGACCATGCTGAGGGTGACGGGTTCGATTCCCGGTCGGTCCAGGATCTTTCCGTAAAGGAAATTTCCTTGACTTCCTTCGGCATAGAGTATCTTCGTGCCTGCCACACGATATACGCATGCAAAATGGTCATTGGCAGAGGAAGCTCTCAGTTAATAACTGTGGAAGTGCTCTTAGAACACTAAGCTGAGAAGCAGGCTTTGTCCCAGTGAGGACGTTACGCAAAGAAGAGGAGAGGAATTTTAGAGTGTATTCGATTCACTTAAACTATTAAACAAGGATAGAATGATTTGGGAAAAATTTCAAATATGTTAATTGTAGCGATTCAATACAAAATAACTAATGACTTCTAAAAGGTGACTAAAACATCAATTTTTCAATGATTTTTAAAAAATGTAAATACGCTTTAAAATACACCAAAAACCATTTTGAGATATACAGAACAGGCCTAAATATCAGCCAAAAATATAAAAAAAATGATTTTCCACGAAACAAAAATTACAAAAATGCTCAAACTATACCCCGTCTAAAGGCGGGATTGGGTATTAGAGGGCTAACGCCCCTGAATCCCCCTTGGAATGCCCCTAGAAGCCTCCAGAACACCATTGAAGCCACTTGAACGCTGCTGAAATCCCTTCAAAACTACTGGAACGTCCCTGCAACCCCTGATACGCCCTGGTACGCTTATGAAATCGCTTGAAACATCCCATCAAACTCCATTGAACGCCCCTTGGAACCTGGTGTAGAATTAGCTCTAAGTTAAAATACACATAAATAAATAAAAAAAACCCTTGGTCCCTGCTGAGACCATATGGCCTCTGGAACTAGAACTCCCCTGAAACACCCCTTTAATCGAAAAAAAAAAATCTGACAATCACACAGTTTAGGTAATGCCAGGGTTCAGCAATTAGATCATGAGTGCGTAATAAAAATAAAGAAAAAAAAATCCCGATGAGTATGGTCCGACCTTAATTATAATTTTTGGCTTGTCAGCAATTCCGAATTTGTAACAGCAATTTTTAAAGTTTAGTTTTAAGAATTGTGCAGTAACCGTGTCATCAGTGACACCAAATTGTTAATCAATTTTGGAATGAAAAATATGTATAGTTTTGTAAAAAAAATTGGTGCAATACCGTAGCACTCTTGTATCCCGAGCAGAAGGGCATACCTTACAAATACCATGCGAAGAGCAACATGTGCTATAATACCTAAAATTGTTATTGCTGCGGTATTCTACGAAATGTTATGAGAACATCACAATAACAGTTGGAGGTATTTGAGCAAGGTTTGGTATTGATGTAGTATTTGCTGGTTTAGCAGTGAAGATAACCGAAAAACAAGATTGGCTATAACATCATGAAGTCATCGAACAAATGAAACATTTAATAGCAAGAAATGTTATTAGTTTCTTATTCAATAACTTTGTTATAACATATACAGCACTTGAAATTTTAGGTATGCATTAATTATTGAAATAACAAAACTTGTTATTTCCGAGGTGTTATTTATACAAAATTTTGGTATTCGTTTTTGTTATTTTGCCTCTTATTACCACCTAATGAAGGTTATATCAAGGTATGATAGTATTTGAGATAAATACATTGATATGTTATTCATTTGTTATTTTCTTCTGCTCGGGATGCGCTTCTTTTATTATCAACCGTTCAGTGTTCAAAAATTGGCGAATCAACCGACTGCTTATTGATTTATGTTTGGTTCTTTGTGTGGAGCCGAGCCTCCGTTTTTCATTTGACCTGTTTTGGGATATTACTTTCCTCTGACGCTGGTAATCTTACTTGAACACCGACTATGGAAATAGCCTTTTGATTTGTCACGTACAATGGAATAGACAAAATGAATAGGCAAAATTTTCACTTTACGAAAAATGTTTAACAAGCTCTAACTTTTCGATAAGTGCATCAAGTATTCTCAAATTTTTACTGTTAATTGTTCAACTAGTTGTGTATCAGTAGTGGTTCTAATTTTGAAAAGATCGGGCTATTCTATACGAAGCTAGAAATATTTATCTGATAGTCAACTTTAAGGTGTTATATGTCAGGATTTAATGAACCGAACGTTTTGAAATTTCAAGTATTTATTTTATTTATTTATAAATAAAGAGCTTTGAAAAACGATTGAGTCATTAATAAATTGAAATATTAAAAATAGTTATAGCATTTATTTTTCATATCATATTTGTCTGTGTCAAGAATTTTAAGTTAAGACAAAATTGTTTCATAGCTCAATATATTAGTCATAAATGTTCAAAACTTCATTACATTCGGTTCATTGAATCCGGAGATATTATAGCTCTAAGTTTGCCATCGGATAACTATATCTTTTTTTCTAGAATCTTTCTAACTTCGTGTAGAATACCCTGAAAATTTGATATTTTTGGATGCACTTTACAAGAATTTACAGCTTTTTTTTGGGAAATCATAATCAAATTTTCTCAGCATATTTCCACTGTTGAGGAATCGATTGAAAAAGTCGGAAAAACTGTTTTCGAAGTCCGTAAAAATTCTCAAAAAAAAATTTTGAAAGGAAATTTTATAAGCTATTTTCTGTAAAATTTCCAAGCTGTGCTTTTCCTCCGTTCCTGAGTAACGATCAATTTTATGGAAATCGTCCAGATGTGCTATATGAGCCGCGTGTTTAAAAAATAATAAGTTAAGAACGAAGCATCGAAGAAGACACAATGTCTTTTTGTAAATTCGTAAGCAAATATTCTCGGAAATTCAAAAAATAATACAAGATAAAAATTGTTTTTTACAAAATTTTACACTGTTGAGGAAAATTGGTTGGAAAAGTCGGAAAAACTATTCAGGAAGTCCGGCAAAATTCTTATAAAAATATTTTCAGTTTGACACTTCTCAAAAGTATCGCTAGAGTCAAAATGACATGCATTCATGATGTTGTGGATGAAATGTTCGGTAAAACTGGCAACACTGAACAGAGCAAGACGAGGTTAGAAATTGAAATAGAAGGAAAAGTTGGTTGGAAGTGTAATCCTCGCAAGCCTGTGAATTTAAGCACTAAAATGTAAGTTATTATATGTAAATGTTTGAAATTTTAATTATAAATAAATGTGTGTTTACAGCATTGAAGCTGCTCAACGAAGCTGCTATCAGTAGGTGTTTTTTCCATGGCAAAGAGATGTCCCCAACCCAACACATGATATGCAGCTTATAACGTAATTTTGTTCGGTAAATCTTTTAAAATCAATTCTTTACTCATAAAAAATGGTTCTGAGTACGTCAAACATAATTGCAGTGAGTGAAGGGTGCCGGAGATAGGGGAGGGAACTTCTGGTGAGGTGTGTTTTGTGTTAAAAAATAGAGTAGGTGTTGACGGTTCGGAAAGCACGCGTATCACAACAGTAAGCAAACATTCTAAATGAAATTTTGGAGAAATTCATGGAAGAATCCCTGGGGCCGGATCACAACCCAACACATGAGGCCATACTGTCCCGGTCGTTAAGTCGCGTTTTTTTGCGAAATAACGTCCAAAAGTTTAGGTGCGTCATAATATCCTATGTGCCTTCTTTCCTTGGACTTCGTGGCATACTTGTATGTTTGGACGTTATGCCCCGAAAAAATGCGCCATAAAGCCCTGGGAGATTATGGCCTCGGACGTTATGATACTGCGCCAGAATCCCTAGAAAACAAAATAATGGATTCTCTGTGGAAGGAATTCCTAAAAAAGTTTTGGAGAATACCTGGAGCAAAGTCTGGAGAAGTCCACACAGAAATTACTAGAGAAATGCTAGTATTGGTTCCAGGCGAGATTCCTGCAATAATTTGTAGAATAATCTCTAATGAAATTCCGGGCCCGCAGTTTCAAGAAGACATTACAAAGAAATCTCAAAGAAACCCCCGAGAAATGCACAGATGAAGCTATATAGGTTTTTTTTAATGTACAAAGATCATAGAGAAATCGCCAGAAGAATTCTTGAATATTTTTTTTTGAGTAATATGTGAAGAAATAACTCAAGGTATCCATGAGGATTTATTCTCTGAGAAAACAGTCGTTTTGAATCCCCAAGACTGCAGCGCTGATAAAATAGCTGGATCTGGATACATCCTTACAGGAATTCCTGTGGGAAATCATGAAAAAAGTTCTTGAAAAATCCCAGCAGGAGTTCCAGAAGGAAACAAAACTAAAACTGCTGGAGATATCACAGAAGCAATGCTTGAAAAATAACATAATACGAAAATACCCGGAGGTATTCTTGGAGAATCCCAGCTGAAATTCCTGCAAGATTCGCAGTACAAATTTCTGGAAGATTCGCAGTACAAATTTCTGGAGGAATCTAAGCTGGAATTGCTGAAAGAATCCCTAGGTAAATCCCATCATAGATTTCTGGATAAATCCATGGAATATTTTAGGAGAATTATTAGAGAAATCCCTTCAGGATACATCTTCAGAAAAGTTCCTGAATAAACTCTTGGAAAAGTCCTGCAGGACTACCAGCAAGATTTTTTTCTGATTTTATCTAAAGCCCACGAGCGGAAAGGAGGTGCTCTAAGATGACCAAAATATATTCAAGAAGATTTATAGAATCTAAAAAAACATAGAGAAATCCATTAAGGAAATTTTGTAGAAGTTCCTGAAAGAATTCTTGCATAAACTTCAAGCAGAAAATCAGCATAAATCTCAGCATCAATTACTGGAGCAATCACAACAAACATTTCAGGAGAAATCTATAAAGGCACCTCAGGAGAGAAGTGGAAAATTTGGCTTTACTTAACCCGTAAACCCCCAGGATGATCCACTTTTGGCAGAAATGCAATATCTTCTTTGTTTTAAAACTTTATAGTCAAGGGGAATAGTTGTGCCAAGTAATGAATGGTACCTCCCCTTTGCACCCTCCCCCAGGATTCCAGGAGGATTTGCAGTACAAATTTCTAGAAGAATCTAAGTTGGAATTCCTGAAAGAGTCCGTAGGTAAATTCCATTATAGATTCTTGGATTAATCCATGGATTATTTTAGGAGAATTATTGGAGGAATCCCTACAGAAATTTCAGGAAACCAGATGACCAAAATTTGTTCAAGAAGATCTATGGTGGAATCCTAAAAAAACATAGAGAAATCCTTTGAGGAAATTTTGTAGAATTCCCTGAAAGAATTCTTGCACAAACTTCAAGAAGAAAATCAGCATAAATCTCAGCATCAATTCCTGGAGCAATTACAACAAACATTTCAGGAGAAATCTATAAAGGCACCTCAGGAGAGAAGTGGAAAATTTTGCTTTACTTAACCCGTAAACACCCGGGACGATCTGCTTTTGGCAGAAATGCAATATCTTCTTAGTTTTAAAACATTTTACTTTGGAGTTTTTTTTTTACAGTCAAGGGGAATAGTTGTGCCAAGTAATGAATGGTACCTCCTCCCTTTGCACCCTCCCCTGTTTTGTATTTTTTATAAACTCTATAGGTTTTAGCTCAAATTTCATCATTTTGCTAATCATTTCGACTGATCCTTGACATGCAATGCATTACTACCAATCATTGTCTGTTGAAGTTTTGATCGCAAGTCTATTCTAAGGCCTCCAAAATACTCCGTAGTTTGTGTCACAAATCCAACATCCTATACTAAATTTTATACACGATGAATCATCACAGAACATACTCTACGGTACCCAGAAAGCCTCAAAGCACTCTTGAAAAATTCATGGTGCATGAATTGGGTGATCTAGGTCATCAAACTACTCCGGAATTCTTTTTCTTAAGATCTACAACATCTACCATCATTTGTTCAAGAAATTTAGTCACGTTGATGTCCACTAGACCTCGTAATGCTACGAGCAACTCGATATTGTGGTAGCTGGACATTCCTTGAAATACAAATGGCCTCCAAAACACTTTGAAGTTTGGGTTACGATATCTACATATTGTATCATACTTAAATTGTAAAAATTATTCGAGGAATGTAGTCTATACTGTTTGCTAATGAAGCCTCAGTGCACAATTATAATGCTTTCGGCATATTCGCAAAATATTCCAGGCTTTCCAAACTATTTTGGAATTAGGATCTTCAAGGTCTACAGGTTCTATTCTTGTTTCTGTTCACTCTATCGGCATAATTATTTCACGATTGTGTCTGTTGCACCTCATAATATTACGAGTATTTCTATGTGTTGCTATTTGAGTGTCCACTGGCATACAAAATGACCATAATGTATTTTGAAGTATGGGTCGCAATATCTGTAAATCTTTGGATATTTTTTTTATTATAGCGAATGCTCGCGGAATATAATCTACGCTACTCTTAGAGCCTCGGAGTGCAATTGTGATTACTAAGCAACATTCACTTGGTGATCTAGACCATTCAAACTATTCTGGAATTGAGATCTGCAGGCTCCACAAGCTTTTCTCTTGAATCTCTTTACCTTATCGGCGTAGTTCCTCCTAAAAATCCTTCAGAAATTCCTCCTAGATTTTCACCAAGAATTCCTAAAAGAATCTTTCCAGGTATACCTCTAAGAAATTCTTCCAATAATTTCTTGAAGAATTCCTCTAGGATCTTATTACAGAAATTCCTCGAAAATTCTTCC
>NC_085138.1:58835685-58860685 GCF_035046485.1 Aedes albopictus | reverse complement strand
TTGATTTTGTCGTTCTGATTTTCGTGTGTTTTTGATTGTGTGTAGAAGTGCTGCATATACAATACTTAAATTTTCTGTGTCTGTTCGTTTGTTTATTGTGTTTTCTGTGTTTCTGATGTGGCAGCTTTCTAGTATTGGTAAGCTAGATGATCTGCTCGTTCTGTCTATAATGTTTACATCGTCTAGTCTGAAAGTATGTCCTGTTTCTGCTGCATGATTTACTAGTGCCGTTTTCTCCCGAATTTCAGCAACCGCTGCGTCTTCGTTCGTATATCCTGCTTCTCGTAGAGTCTGTAGTCGTTTAACATTTGATCGGTGTCCAGAGATGCGTTGTTTTAGTTTCGTGGTCGTCATACCGATGTAGCAGGCTTCACAGTCGCCGCACTGGATTTTGTAGATAACATTGGATTGTTGATCTTTTGCCGTTCTATCTTTGACCAGTGGTAGTAGTGCGCCAACCGTTTTGGTAGTTTTGGTGGCGACTTGAACATTTGGGTATTCCCGTTTCAGTGTTTTTGTTATTCGACTGGTGAGGCCGTCAATATTGGTGAGCGAACGAAACAGGTTTTCCTCCTCTACTGTGTTTTCGTTCGCTGCCATATGTATTTTAAGAATTACAGATTGATGAAGAACATAAATTATGTTTGGAGAAGATTTGAACCCTGACATACTGAACAAAGTTCGCGCGCGATCTCTCTAGGCTGTTATTCCCGATAAGAGTGAACCTTTTTAAATTTTGAGAAAATTTCTTGAAAAAAAAAAAACACATATAAATTTCACAAAATTTTTCAATGTGCACACACCTGTACGTGGGAGGAAATATTTCCATCCATAAATTATACTTACCTTCCACCGAGAGCGAGAGGATCAAGCAATGGCACCGAAGGAGATTTGCACACACTTAAGTGAGGTGGTGTGCCGTTCAACGTTTGTTCCCTTCATGGAACACCACATGTGACGTGACTTGGCAAACCGACAAAGTGGTTCATTTATTTCCGGTCTGGGGATTAGATGGCTGGCTGGCTGGCTGGATGGCTGGCTTGGGGTGCTTTCTGGGTGATGAAAAATGTTATTCCTGCTTCCGGCGAGAGGTTAAGTTGATTTAAGACAAATTTTTCAAATAAAATCAGCATTGTTGCAGAACTCTGCCCTTGGTACAGTCGTATTACCATTCGTTTTCACAACGTTGACGATTTGTTCTATATCATATCATTACGAAAGAAGCACCACAATATCCGAGGGAAAATTTCCTCGGGTGCTGAATGGAACGGCAACGATGAGAAACTGTTGACGAGTTTTCACAGCTTTTGTTTGCCGTACCGCTTTTCCGTTGCTTTGCTTTGGTGCGACAATGTATAACAATGTTTGATTACATTATATCGTCTACTTTCATGCATAACGACGAAGTTCAACTTGTAGGGATGGAGTGAGGCGTTAATCAAGTTATTGTGCACATTCCTCGTTTCCCTTATCGCTATATCGCTTTGATGAGTGTCAAATGTCGTTGAAACTAATGCTGCTTAAGTAACATACTTACTATATTGTGGGACGAAATCTATTTAAAAAACAGTTGTCTGTAAAAAATAGACGAAACTGTGAGATTATGTTTGCAAATCGATGAACAAAAAGCTAGTACCACACATATAAAACCATTAAAGGATGAACTCGATTATCCGGGACTTACAAATATTTTTACAGACTTTCTTTCCGGAATTTCCATGCAGGAATCCCACTTGTATGTCATCTGTGAGAAATTCCTTGGTGGATTTTTATCTGAGATTTTCTTCAGGTAATCCTTCAGAAATTCCTTTAAGAAATTTAGTTGTTCAGTCTGTTAGGAGTTATTCTGGGATCCAGGAATTCGTTCGATGGATTACTTCAAAATCTTCTGACGGATTTCAGACGAAACCGTAGGTTCTCAGAAGAAACCCTTAAAAGATTCCTATCTATCCTGAAGGTACAGGAAACTTTTGGAGAATTTCTTTAAAGAACTCCCGCAAATAGACGTGTGCGCCGAAGCAGTTTTCGCCGGCGGCGGCGTGTATAGTAATCTGAGGCAGCGGCGGCAGCGACTTCGGCGCCACGCCGTTTGCCGTATTCGGTGATAGCGGCGGCGGCGGCGTAATCGGCGTGACCTTATTTTTTAGTAAATTGCTAAAAAACGTCAATACAGAATAATTTGTTTCCTGTAATTAAGTACAGTTTTTATCTATTTTGTTTAAAAGGTTTGAACGTATGTAAATCAGAAATTGCAATAAAAACTGTGTTTGCAAGAATTAAATGCTATAAATTTTAGAGAGAATCCTTGAGAACGTTCACCAGGATATTTCTAAAGGATTCCTCTCGATAGAAATTCACAACGTCGCACGTCTCTTTTAAGGATATTCTTTTCTGAAACTTATTTCAGACCAGTGCTGTCATGGTAAAATCTGTTTTTAGTTCTGTTAGGACTCTTTTCAGAAATTCCTCGAGGGATTCTTTCATGTGTTCCTTCAGGAATTCCTCCAGAAAATTCTCAATAGATTCTTCTGGAAGTTCCTCTGGAAGATCTTCAGATATTCCTCCAAGAGTGGGATCGTAAACTTCTCTAGAGATTTTAAGATATGTTCTTTCGGGTATTCTTTCAGATTTTTTTTCCGGTGACCCTTTAAAAATACCTCCACAGATTTTTTCAGAAGATCCTTCAGAAAATCCCTTCAGAGTTTATTTATTTCTTGATGTTTCTCCAGGAATATCTCAAGAATATCTCTTCTAAGAATTACTGCACAGCGTTCTCCAGTTTGCATGATATTTCCTTTTTAATTTCTTCAAGAATACTTCACAAGTTCTTCTAGGAAAATTACATCAGGGAATTGTATCCACTAATACCATGCAGGCATTGCGAAAGAAATTATTTCATTAATCCAGAAGTATCTACAGGAGTTCTTCCAGGGTTTGTCCCAAATCATCCTTCAACAATTCATTAGGGGACTTATTCAAAAATGCTTTTAGTGCCTCTTTCTGCAGTTTCTGCACGAATTTCCGATGAATTGTTTTCTGAAGCAATCAGAAACTTCTCAATGATCTAATTCAGAAACTCCTCAAGGATGTTCTTTAAAAATGCCTTCAGGAATTTTATCAAAAACTTCTCCAGGATTTTTTTCTTAAATATTCCAAAAAATCCCCATGAAATTCTTCTACTAATTCCTCCAAAGCCATCTCAGGAGTTTTTTTCTCGCCCCTCTGTTGAAAAAATTAAACCACTGCATCCAATTAACTGAACTTTTGTGGTGAATTTCAAGAGCCCCCCAGGGACTTTTCCAGAAGCTCCTTCACCGATTGTTTCTGAAAGATAACCTTCGAAGAACAACTCCTACATGTTTTATGTAATTTCATAAAATACTTCTGTGATTATCTGTGCAGTAATATCTCAAAAAATTTCCAGAGGAATCTAAAGGAGTCCCTGGTAATATTTCTGAAAGAACCGCAAGACGAATTTCAAACAGAAACCTTCTAGGCATTTCTTAGGTAACCCCTGATGATATTTTCCAACGGATTCCTTGGAGGAATTTCTGAAAGAATCCTTGGAGGATTTTTTGAATAAACCGTTTATCTAATTCCTGAAGATTATGTGAGAGAGTCAAAGGAATTTTCTGAAATAATTCTAGAAAGAGTCGCTGAAGATATTTCAGGAAACTGTCCCTCAGAAACCCTTGGTGGAATGTCTACTTCGATTTATTAAAAAAAAAGCTTGAAGAAGAAATCTTTTACTGAAGTTAAATGTTTTACTTAAGTTCATGGAAAGAATTCCCGGAGAAATTTATGAACCTACTTTGAAAGGAATCCCTGAAGGACTGTCTGGAGAAATACTATAACTTCTGTAAAGGGTCCTAGGAATATTTGTAAAACATTCTAAGAATTGTTACTAAAAATATTTTTAAAATTCTTAAAGAATCCGAAGAAAAAATCCTAATGGTATCCTTGGAAGAATTTCAGGAGGCATTACTGGTGAAATACGTGAAGGAATTCCCGAAGGAACTCATTAACTATACGATTTTTTCAGAATTCACTTAAAGAATATCTACTGGAATTACTAAACAAAACCTTGGAAGAACTTCTGAAGAATGTCCTATGGAGGAACTTAAAACATCTCTAAAAATATTTCTGAAGGAACATTCGGATTGTTTTTTTTTTGCAGAATTCTGGACTCTTTATTTTCTAAAACTAAAATACTGTTAGAATATCGGGAATCCATGGATGGTTTTCTGAAGGAATCCTCGGAGACATTTCTGAAGGATGAATTTCTAAAGCATGGAGCTTTTTTAGAAGAATTCATGGTGAAATATCTGGAGGGTCCTCTATAGGAATTTCTGAAGATTACATGGAAAATATGCCTTCAAGAATGTCATTCGTAAATTGCCATGAAAATCTTCGAAATAATATGTCGGAGCATGTATTTGGATACCTAATAAGAACACCGCCAAGAATTTTGTTGTGGTTTACAAAAGAGACTCCCTTAGTACTTAAAATAGAAGGATTTACACTCTACAGCTTATTTAGTAAAGATCTGCAAAATTTTGCTGTAAGAAATCACTAATGTAAATTACATAAAATTGTTACAATAGATTTACAAGAAGAACATCAGAAAAATTCGTCTAATATGCACAAGAAAAAACAATAGAAACTGTTTAAAAATTACCATTGTTGTTATTGCTATCAGGCTTGAACAAGGAGACGGCAACCTATTTTTTTCACTATGGAGTTTGACAGGTTGGATTGTGCCTCCTTACGTGGAGCATAAATTTATGCTCCAGCCAAAATATTCACCAACACAATCGTGAAATTTGCATGTTTACCTTTTTACGAGGGGTATTGGTGCAAAACGCTTGCATCACATTAGATCTCATAAAAGTGTATGATCATAAAAAGCAGCATATTTGATAATTTTAAATTTGAGAGTGTTAATGTTTAGGTAAAGCGCCTACAGAGAGTGGGAATTGTTTGTGAAAAGACACGCAACACGTCTTTTCGCAAACATTGTTTGCCAAAGTGCGTTTTTCCTTATTTTATCCCGCTTCTGTATTGAGTGAATGTTGGTATTAGTGAGTTCTGGTTGCCCATGATAAGCGGCAACAAAATCAGATCATCATAGCACCCCCGTGGGTTTAAATATGTGGTTCGTGAAGTGTTGGCCAGAAAAAAAATCTGATGTTTCTCATCGGCGTGGCAAATTGTGTTCGGCGGTGTGGAAAAATATAAAAAGCGGCGCGCCGGGTCAATTTAACTGGCGGCGGCGGCGTGGAAAATTCGTCGGGGACAGCGGCGCACATGTCTACCTGCAGCTAGGGGCGGGACAGCTCTAATATTGATTAGCGGTATTAGCAATATTAGGAAATATTAATCCCAAAGCCGTAGCATTTTTCAACCAAGTAAGCCATGCCTTGATTTATTCGCAATGATAACATCAAGATGTGACTAAAAGTAGTCGTTTAGCCTTAACCGCTGTAAGAGAAACATATTCAATCAGAACTAGAACTTTTTACGAAAGAAATCGTTAGATATCGCTTCCATTTCGTCTTTCTCACTCCGGGAGGATCAACTAAGAACTCGCTGGCGGACGCGACCGCCAAACAGTAAAATCTTCACATTAACAGCTGTGATCAAAAAGTTCATGCGTATAATAGGACAAACACTAAATGCTATGTTATGTATGCAGGGCATATGGTTCATTCGTTGTCCAAAAATCTTTTGGCTGGACTCAGAGTCTGGAACTAGCAGTGCAGTGGCATTCAAAAAGGAAAACGGCATTAGAATGCATAATGTCGTAAATTGAAATACTCACAGTTCTGTTACTGCTAATTAGGATGCCAAATCTCTTTCAATCTAATTCTAATCAGCACGTAACCATCTCTGAGTGCAATCAGAGATATGAATGAAAATGAGAAATGCAACGTCACACAACTCACAACCAAGGGACTAGTGTCAATTTCCAAATTAGGTTTATTTGTATAACTTCGAAATTTGCCAACAACAGAAATATATGATTCCACCAATACGCCCAGGGTTATCATCAGAAACACATCTTTTTCAGAAGCATCATGATCTAGAACCAGCACAGAAACTTGTTAATCCCATCCAATGGAGCCATCTACTTTCTTTCTCTTAGCACGGTGCCATAGGTTCTCAAAACCTTCATCATCGCTGGTGATAGTTAAAGCTCAGGGTAATAAATTAACTAAAACTAACAACGGAAATTAATATTTTCAATTGAACAAACGTGACACGCAGACAAACCGTGTTTTTATCCTCTTGTTTTTTTTTTTTTTTTGAGACAGTTGTTGTATGAAAACTCATGACATACTACACAAAAAATGTTTTGGTGGACAGTGGAGATTACGAAACTAATATTTATTAGGCAGTATAAGCGCCGGTATTAGGCACTGTCCCGCCCCTAGACCTGCAGAAACTTTTGAAAGATTCTAACAAAGAACTCTTGGAACATTATCAGAAGGAACTTCTGGAGGATTCCTAGACATAACTTCTGGAAGATTTCTATAAGAAACACCAGGTGGGCTCCCAGATGGATTTTTTGCAGCATTTGCAGAAAGAACTCTTGGAGCAATTTCAAAGATGAATAAAGATAGAATCCTGAAATAATAATCTTGAAAGTATTCAAAATCTATGTTACAGTTGAAACTCCTGCTGCACAAAAGCCAGAACGAACTCCTGCTGAAACCTACAAAGAATTCTTTCTTGTAGATTTTTGTCCCAGAAGGATTTCCTAAAAAAATACCACCCGAGCAGAGGAAAATATCAAAATAATAACAACGGAATCACAAAACCTGTTTTTATATCTCGGTTTGTTATTATTAACTTATTAAGTCATCACCGTTCCATAACATGTTCTGTTGGGCAATCTTATTTTGTTATGATCGTGCTCTTGGTATATTTTCTTTAAATTACATTTCAATCACTTGTTTTGTTGTAGCACAAGTTCAGTTATTATTGTGTCATTGAGACTAGTACAAATATTTGATCATTAATATTACAACATAACTAGCTTTGCAATCAAAACTACACCATTCGAGATTTTCGTTGTTCACAGCATTCCGTGAGGAACTGTAAGAGAAAATATTATTTTGTCATCAGTTCATCTTCTTACTGACATTACGTTACAGAGCCAACTTATCAGCCTTTTGTTTTATAAGCACTTTGAAAAGTATACCTGTTTTTTTTTTGTCCCAGTTTCAGTTAGGTATGAATACGAAAATAGAGAGTGTAATAGAGTGTTAGCCATTTTATGAAACATTCTGGATCAACTGGTGGAATTCAACGACGAACAACACATTCTCGACAAAAATGTAAAAAAATAAGTTATCAAGAACTCCATTGATTATTTTTAGACATTTTATTTTTATTGATTTCACTGCATCGAGCCCACTTAGTTTAACTAGGATAAATGTGTCAATCAATGAGGTAATAATGTAAATTAATCTTATAAACAATAAACCACCTAATAAAGGGTTTCAAAACGACGGTAGTTTTTCATCGTAAGCTGTTTGGAAAATAAACGAGAACTATTGTTTCTCTCTGTTTTCGATAAGAAATCGCTTGCGACAAAAAAAGCGTCCCAATTATGAATGAAACATTTAACAATAGATCCTATTGTTGCGTATCCCATTGAATGCATATGGGATTTTGGAGGAGTTCCTATCCGCAACAGAAAAAAAAGCAAATTTTGTTTTCAGATTGTTATCAATAACGTATTCATGACAAAATTTGTTATTAAAATATTTTCAAAATTCGCTGTTATCAAGTTGTTATTGAAACTAACAAAACATGTTATTAAACATGTCTTCCAGGAACATTTTTTTGTTATAATATTTTTTATTTTGCCGCTTATGACAGACAAGTTTATAACAGGATATGTTATTTTTCCAAAATAACACATTTTATTATGCTGTTGCTATTCTCGTCTGCTCGGGCAGAAGAAACTTGTTTAAGATTCCTAGAAGGAACTTCTAATGCAGGGGTTTTCAGACATTTTGATTCACGGTGAACTTTTTGGAAATAAATGTTTACGCGGTGCATCTGGTCATTTTTGTCTAAAGTGCAATATCGAATTTGTTAAAAAAGTTGTCGTATTTTTCAAAGCGACTCTCAGAAGCATGCACTGAAAGAGTTTTTCACACACAAATGTGATTATGACATTACCTTGAATTTTGTTTTTATTACATGTCGGAGTTTTGTTTGAGTGACACAGTTGTTCGACATAGATTGTTTTCTTACTGGGGATAATTTTTTTAAATTTTCGTGTGAGGTCCTAAACAGTAGGCCGTCCCTTATTTGCAAAAATTGAAAATGTTAAAATTTTATTGTTGGAAAATTTGAAGTCCGTATCTCAAGGTCCCTCAAGTGGTTCCCCTTGGGACCTACACTTGTCAAAAATTTTAGGACCCTAAGGGGCCAAAAATGTGCTAAGAATTGCGATATCTCCACTCGTTTTTGAGTTATTGAGCAAAATAGGGAAATTTTTTTTGGGTTCTTACAAAATATCAATAATGCTGTATTTTCCGATAGTTTTTTGACCATAACTCAGAAACGAGTAGAAATATCGAAATTCTAAGAGCATTTTTGGCCCTTTAGGGTCCTAAAATAATCGGTTCCATGTTTGTTGTTTGTTGTCCCATTGAATTTTTCAGAACTTTGCAAATTTTGACACGATCATTTTCCAATAACGACTTTTAAATTATCCAGTTTCTGCAAAACAAGCAATGGCCTACTGAACAGGCTCATTGTGAAATAGTTTTTGGCAGGCTATTAAAACCTTAACTGCTGCTTGGACTCTGTATGATTACTTTCGTTTTTCTAATAATATTACCGGATTTCAGAATAAATCTATGCCAAACCCCCTACAAAACCCTTGGAAGCTTAATTTTTAGAACTTTTGCATATTTCTGGCAAGGTATTTAGTAAATTTCTTCAATGTTTTCTGGGCAAATCACGAGATCTGAAGAAGATTCATTTGAAACCATCATTTTTAGTGGAATTCCTGGATAACTGATTGATACCATTGATAGATTTCTTCTCAAGTCCTATGCAAAACCATCTACCTCCGTTGGTTTGATCGCTTCTAATCTAAACACTTTTTAATTTGACACCCGCTAATAGGCACATCGTTCAAACTAAAAGTGGTTCAAACGCCATTCTGCTCATAAAACGGGGTGAAACGGAACGCCGTTTTAAATCAAAACAGCAAAAAAGGTTACCAGCAAAGTGTTTATCAATGCCCACAGGGCTACCAGAAGTTCAAATAAAAAACGAACCCAGTTGGTTTGCATTAGGTGTCGTTCAAACCAACGAGGGTAGACAGTACCACTATAGTTGGATTACTTCCAAAATTTTAAGCGAAATTCTTGAAGATGTACTCCTTGTAGGATGTTTGATGCTGTGGACATTCATAGCATTGAAGCAGAATTTTTGAATTGGTGCGGTGCACTTGTTAAGGCTTCGCGGTGCACCAAGTGCACCGCGGTGCACGATTTGAAAACCACTGTTCTAATGAAATACAAAAAAAAATGAACGAATCCCAGAAACAAATTCTGCGGCAACCCCAGAAGAAACTCCTGGAGGAATTTCAGAAAATACTCTAGAGGGATTTCAGAAAACAATTTAGGATGAATTTCCGTAGAATATTCAGAAGAGTCGAAAAAATCCTGTAGGAATTTTGGAAGGAACTTTGAGTAAATTTCAAAGGCAACTCTTGGAGTAATTTCAAAAGATGTCTTGATTACAACCCAGAATGATCTTCGTAATGAATTCTGATTCCTGGTGGGGTTCTTGAATGAATCTTGGAAGTTTCATGCATGAGGAATTTAAAACTCCTGAAGAAATACCAGCAGTTAAAAACTATTTCTTAAAAAAAAATCATGGAATCAAAGAGATAGTGCAGTGTTCCATGATTTCCTTAAGGAATTCTTGGGAATGTTCTTGGGGAAACCTTTAAGAAGATTTTGAAATGTATCAAGTGATTGTTTAGAAAATTTCTCTGTAATCCTAAAAGTATCGCAGAAGAAACTTCAATGGGAATTTATATGAATACCACAGAATATACTCGTGAAGGAATGCCAACCTTTGGTGGTGGTTTTGCCATCTCATTACACGAGTGAGAGCTCTCGACGCATACTGAGCTTCAGCTTGAGCTTGATTGACCGCCCGTGGATGCTACTCCAGTATCGCCAGACCAGCTACACTCACACAAGGACCAATGAGATAACTGCCGGGGACATGGAAAGAACTCAATAAACAACATCAGTTTGACACTAATGAAAATTCAATCGAGTCAAACAAAATGTTGTAGCATCCGTTTCTCTTTGGACAATTATTTGACCCTGTGTACTTACAGTTTAAGAGGTACCGTAAACCGGGGTCAAATTGATCTCCGGGTCAAAATTGATCAGACGTTTTTCAGTTAGATGAAGAATACTTTAATTTTTTTTTCAAGTATCGTGATGTTGGAATCAGCTACTAAAAGATATTTGTGAGGAAACTATGTAAACTATGCTTTATCTAATGGATAATCGTCTGATCAATTTTGACCCGAAGATCAATTTGATCCCGGTTGACGGTACTATAAAAACAATTCTGTTTTGCTTGTACAATTAGGAGGGACAACCACGAGTGTGTTGAGAGATTGACATCTAAGCCAACAACGTGAACTCGGAGTTTGACTTTCTTCTCCGCAGAGTTGTTACCTGGTCTGTGGCTTAGTTGATGGAAGCGCCGGTCCAGCGAATACGGAGTCGTGAGATCGAATCCCACCAGAACGTGGTTGTTTTTCACAATTTCATCTCTCCATTTGCCAATCAATCATCATTATGTGTCTTCTAATTGTCAAGTTGTTCCCAGTTCTTCTAGGAATTTGTAATAGGGGAACTTTCGTATTTTCAGCAGTTTTGTTTGCTTCGTCATGGAAGGTTTTTTGAAACCTGTTGAACTCAGAGTTGGCCTCAAATCCTTCCCATTCCAGCTGAGTTGTATGCCTAAATTTCAAGCAATTTAGTCCACTAAAACCCCTCTTAACGAAGAGAACAAACCTGCCGATAGTACCCTTAAGGTACCATTAGACGTGACAAATATTTGGCCAAACAAGCCCAAAAAATGACCTACACAACTTGTATCATAGCAACCTTGGACTTCAATGGAAAATATTTGTCATAATGACAAACAGTCTAATGGCATCTTTAGTCGCCCTATGTGTGTTTCATGCACGGGAAAAAATCCGCTGCTTGAAACCTGCTAAATGAGTCATGATTTCGCGTAAAATGTATGTTTTCATGTTATAAATATACACCACAAAAAAAGGTCATAATTTCATGACTCATGTTGCCGTAACGTCACCTTGGCGTTACGTTTTTCATATTTATTGACAAAAATGTGTAAGTTAAGTCATGATATCATGCCCATGAATACCAGAACTATTAACTAGATTCATAAAACCAGAAGCGGTATTCATAGAACTAGTAGTTGTCATTTATGGTTCCAGTTTTACTAGCGAAATTTGGTAAGTCGGTTCATATTATCATGAAGTACGTACTCAAACTATGAACTAAATTTATGAAAGCTTGAGCATTACTCAGGGTGCAAGTATTTGTCATTTATGGTACTGGATCGATTTGCGAAAAATGGTAGTACTGGTCATGTTATCATAGAGCATGTTCAAAATTTATTACCTAATGTTATAAAAACATAAGCAGTATGCATGATTCTAGTATTTGTCATTTATACTATCGGATTAATTGGTGCAAAGTGGCATTTAAGGTCATGTTATCGTGAAGCACGCACTCTGAAATCATGAACAAGGTTCCTGAATATTGCAGTAATTTCTATGATTCTGGTATTTGTCAATAATACAGTATTTTTTCTTCTGCTGATGAAGCTGGCCAAAATTTTGTGCCGGAATTGTGCGTGAGCTTGATTGTTCTGCTGCTGATGAAGCTGGCCGAAGTTTTGTGCCGGAATATGGAGATTTTTCACTTTCAAATTCTGGAATGTAGTTCAATAATTATATAGTTTACTACTATTTAAGTAAGAACAATTCACTGCACTTTTTCGAAAACCAAAAAAAAATCTCACCGGAAAACACTGCCGCTCACAAAAGGCGCCTTGACAGAAGTGACAAAAATGGCGTAGGTGATTCTGCGCGAGGATTTGCGTAACGCTTACAGTACCCAAATTCGTTTGTTGTGATTCATGATTTTATGATTCAGCGTTATGTTCATTCGACTCATCGTCTAGTTGAGATGACTCAGCGTCATAGTTTTATGACTCAGAGCCATGCTACCATGACTCAGCTTTATGGTATTCAATTTATGAAAACGAGCTTAAATTTTTCATAACGCTTTTGACGGCCATGGCTTTTGTTGATGGAATCAGTTATTATTATTCATGATAATCGTTGTTAACGTCACGATATCATGACTTGTAGTTACAATATCATGAAGCGACAAGTTTTATGATTACATAACATTTTAGTCATGGATCTGGCAACGAATTTTTTCCCGTGTGGGTTGTAAAAGAAACTGTGTACAAAAATCATCTTAATTTTTGTGTATGGTCCATTTTACGAGCCGATTTTATGAATTGACCAATCCAAATTCCTATGTGCTAGTGGTTTGTGTTCATATTTCTCGTGTTAATCTATCTGTAAGAACTTTGTAAACATCTTTTGTTCTCACGTATATGGATAGGTTTGCAGTAGGTTTCGTGAGACTTTTTTTGGACAACTCAATGAAAATTTGACAAGAGGGTGCGTCCTAACCCGTGAAAATCAATATAATCATCAACATTGTTGTCACTTCGTAAAATGGCTCATTGGTCCAGTCATGAAAATATTAAATATTTATAGAAAACTAGTTGTTCCCGCCTACTGTGTTTCTTCGACATCCAGTTCCATCGAAAAGGTCGTTCAGAACGGGTTTTCGACTTTTCCTGTTTTTCTAGCCTTCCCGGACACTTTTTCCAATGAGTTTTCCGTACGAACACGTCGGAGCCCTGCACGAATTTAACAATGATTAAAAAAAGTGCATCCGTTTACCCGTTCCGGAGCCTATTCGTGACATACAAACACCATTCCATTTTTAATTTATATAGATTCAGAATAGTGGGTGTTCAGGGGTGCTGTACGGAGTTTGGGATCTGCTAAAGCGAATTCGGCTAACAGCCTCAAGATAACCCCTTTTATCTCTGTAACAAGGGGGTTTCAGACGGGTTCCCCTTGTTTTCAGGTAGTTCCATGGGTCTTTAATGGATTTCAAAGGGTTTTAAACACGTTTCAAAGCGTTTTAGGAAGTGCCGGCGGGTTTGTGGGGATTTTAGGGGCATTCAGGGACTTGCAATAGAGTTTCAGGGAGGTTTTTTTTATCTGTATTAACGAGATTTTTAGCGGCCAGTTCATGTCGGGACCCACGCTTCACTTCCCTTCCAAAGGAACAACTCACATTTTGTGAGTTTGTCAGAAGTGAGATTCGATCCTAGGTCCTCGGCATGATAGTCACGTGCTCTATCCATCACACCAAGTCCGCTCCTTGAGGGAGGTTTCAAATGGGTTTTAATGCATTTGAAGGCGTTTTGGAGCTTCAGATATCCTTCCCAGTGCCAGTGATTTTAGAATTTCGAAGAAAATTTTCTGAGAATTTCTTCAAGTTCCTGGGAGTTTTACATGGGTTTCCATGCGTTCAGCGGGATTCAAGCAGGCTTCAAGGGAGTTTCCTGGGATTTCAGTGGGCTATCAGAGATAGCTTCAGGGGAATTTTGGGAGAATTTCAGAGAGGTTTCATGGAGCTTCAATGAAGTGGGTTCCAAGTGGCTTGAGAGGGATTCGTGGCGATTGAAATATAGTAGGGAGGGGGTTTTTTGTTGAGGATGGTGAAAAAAATCTCGTATGAGTATCACGGGGATTTCAAAAGGGATTTAGACCGTGGAACTATCTCGACCGTGTATACTTGACATTTGTTCCACGAAGCGTGGGCAGCAATTGAAGACCACGTGCTCCGCGGTCTCGTCGCAGTCTGCACTCTCCGTACATGAGGAAGGCCTACATGTCCGAATCTCTGCAGTGCAGATACCACCTGAGGCACCCATGGCGTGACAGAAATTTTGTCAAGTGAAAGTTCCTCGCCATGGGGCCTGCTCGTTCATTTAGGCACGCTCGTTATGAGCCGGTGTGTCCATCTACCCATGCTGGAGGAATCCCATTCCCTTTGACACTTCTACAAAGACGATGTTCAGGCGATCCTCGCGCAACTTATGTCACGTCGCTACGTCCTCTGTCACCATTAGTGCTATGGGCATCATGCCCACTAGCACACATCGCGTCCTTTAAAACCGTTCGATATGCGCTGACCACCTTAAGGCACATTAGCCTGTGGGTACTAATCGAGTCGCTTCACGTATCACTCGACCATGCAGCGGAGCCATACCGTACTGTGGAAACCGCTACTGTCGCCAGCACCTTACGCTTACTCAAGACAATTGCCGAGCTGTTTGACATTATGTTTGACAATGTCATTTTCGCCATGCTTGCCATTTTACAGGCATATTCTACGTAACTTCCGACTTACAGCTTACCGGCGATCATGACCCCCTGTTGCTTCAGTGGGCGCTTGGAGTTGATCGTACACCCGTCTGTGGCGATCACTCCCTGTTGTTCAGACTTGCGATGGTTAACCACCACCACCTCTGTTTTGAGGTTCGAGAGTGCTAGCTAGAAGTATACTACAGCTGTCCAGTATCCGGTATAGGCTCTCCGGGACTCCTAGGTGGTGTATGGCGGTTTCGATGGCGGCCCAGCTAACGCTGTTGAACGCATTCTTTACGTCCAGCGTGCGGATTTCTCTTCGCTTCCTTTGTAGCGCTATCTCGGTCGTTTTGGGTGCAGTCCTAATAGCGTCTACCGTCGGTCGACCCTTTTGGAAGCCAAACTGGTTACCCGTCAGCCCAGAGTCATCTGGTTTCTCGGTATAGACCATCAGCCTCGACAGAATGATCCGTTCCAACAGTTTTCCGGAGGTGTCCAAAGGGCAGATAGATATTTTTTTTTTTCTAAACCATAGGGGGGGGGGGGGGGGATCCGCTCAACATACTCCCTTACAGGAAGGTAAGGGTAATGTGGGGTTAAGGCCGTCTTCTACGACAGTAGTAAAAGCCAGGACTACTCTCTTTTCGACCCACTAAAACACATTCCTATAGTCGCCAAACCCTTCGTCTCTCCGGAACCACCAAGAAGGCATTGCTTCAGAGAGGGGCTAGTGCACATCGCACCCTCAAGGTTAGCTGCGTAGCCTGCAGCAACGAACATCGATGACTCGCTTTGGAGAGTCCATCACGGTAGCATGCTGGCGCTTAGCCAGTTTCCCGAGTGGTCCTCACCACTCCTTTTGTCCTCGGAAGGCGGACAGTGTCAACCCCGCCCGCGGCCAACTGCTTGGCAGACATCAAGAACTGATGCCCACGTGCAACCCGATTTGACCTGTATCACTACCCTCCAGGCCCTATCAGCTGCACCAGAAGGTTGCTGACAGCAGGGTCTCCTCCTGCCCCGAACCTTGCCGGGAACCCCTTTCCAACCGCGGGCTCGGATCCAACCCAGTAGACCGACGCCACGACAGCACCGCTACCGGGACTTCCTCTCCGCGGCCACTTAATCACTGTAAGGGTCGATCTCGACTGCAGGGCACCGGTATGACCTACGAAGCCGACTCCGAACCCCTGCACCACCTCTTGTACTGCATCTGAACTAGCCATTCTCCGAGTCCACGCGCAACGTCCTCTGTAGCTCCCAGACGATATGGGTGATAGCCGTTGAAACGGCGTTCCAGGCAAACTCATCCCTACACATCCTCTGTCCTCCCCGCATGTGGCAAGCATGCGGTCACGCATTGTGCGAAAACGCGGGCACACGAACGTGTTCCGCCGTTTCCTCTAAACCATTGCACACTGGGCATTCGGGAGAATCCGCATGCCCGGAACGGTGTAGATATTGTCGGAAGCAACCATGACTTGAAAGGACCTGTGTCAGGCCATGGCGCCTATTAATCCAACTATCTACCCTCGGTATCATTCTATGGGTCCACCTTCCTTTGGTGGAACTGTCCCACGCGAGCTGCCATTTGACCATACCCAGCTAACACAAAATCTTATATGATGTTGAATAGGATGCTAAAGTGGAGGCCATATACGTACATGGTCCCGTGTGTAAAGTGTGCGTATATCGCCTCCACTTTTGCATCCTATGCAACATCATATGCGATCGTGTGTTGACTGGGTAGAGGCCATCCTGGCAGTCCTGTCTCTAGTGCCGCGCATTTCGAAGCACTCCATGTCCTCACTGATAAGGATGCCGATAGGCACCACACCAGTAATGACGCAGAGAGCGTCGTGTGACACGGTACGGTGACACGGGCAGATAGGTATGTAAGTCGACGAGTCACCAAGTGGCTTCCCGGGTTTGGGTAGTAGAACCAATCTTTGCCTTTTCTACCTTTCCGGAAATTCGTGTCTGTCTAGGCACATCCCGACTAGAAGATTCTAACAAAAATATAACATAATTATTACAAACCATGATATGTATAACTCATTGTGATATAATCATGTTTAACATCTTTGGTGTTTAAAAATATTATAACTCAATTGTATCATATTGTGTTATAAATGTTGTGCAATAACTCATTGTGAAATAATTTAGTTTTGATTCCTTGACATTCAGAACATCATTTTACACAATTGTATCAAACTATGATAGAAACTAGTTTTCTTGAAGCTAAAAATTATATCATATTGTGTTAGAATTTTGATCTGATTATAACAAAATAGGTTATTATTTTGATTAGACCGGTGTACTTTTTGTTACGATTTTAGTTATTTTAACATCATCCTGCATCTAGTTTATAACATAATGAGTTATAGAAAGATTTCTAAACATCATAACACAATGTGTTATAAACTTGATATATTTTTCTAGTCGGGATCTGCATAGCGATTCTGAACATGTCAGGGCTAGCCTTGATGGCCGTCTTGATGGCTACTGTCAGGATACCGTCCGGACCCGGACCCCATGGTCTTATGTCGTGGCGTGAGAACAACGTTTCCACGATTTGTGTAAGTGATCATGGTATGCTATTTATATAAGTATTTAAGACAAAGTAAAAGCCTGACGGGGAAAAAATGTTGGTCCCTCCCTTTAATGCAATAGTAAATTTAACGTATATTGCCCTTTGCCCCATAATAGAATCACTATAATATATCATCCACCCCCGAAAAACCCTTACAAGTTCATTGTTCGAGTGGATTTGCAAACAAAAGGAAACTTTTATTCCATTACCCCGCACCACCTGTTCCACAAAGCTCCATTCTCGCTCGAATCCAGACCATTCATTCCGGGAATAAATTTTAGAACGCATAATAGAACCCGGATTGAATGACTAGCTCTTTCCCAAATTGCAACTTTTTCCCGAAGCAATTCCCCTCACGTCATATGAGGAGCTGCTATACGTATTTTTCTTCATTTCCGAGCTGACGGGCGGGTGGGTGAAAACCTGGTGGTGGTTGAGAATAGCTTGCATAATGCTATTATCCTTACTCCGCCGCACCACCACCATGTCGAGCGGAGCACGACAGCAGACGGGCGCTGGCGATGAAGTGCGACAGTAGTGGAAACTATTACAACATTATGGGTATTCCAGACCGCTTTTCCCCCTTCTCCGTACCGGGGAAAAGTCCGACATAAGTAGCTAGCACACGGTGAAAACAATGAAAGCGTGTGTACACGTAAATAGATTTTCACTTGACGTAATCTTCTTACCCCACTTCTGCACACAGCGTTTCCATCAACCATCCTGCGAAAACGTGAACGTCGTCGCGGAGTAGAAGTATCTAACGTCGGCTTACGACACACCGCTACCAAACAAGGTGAACGGGAATGCACTCCTCCCTATCAGGGAAGAAAATGGAAAACGATGTCATCGGCAAAGCAAAGGAAGATAAGGAAGCCACCGTAATGCTGTTACCACTCCACCACCGGGGAGAGTGTTGTGTCCCAAAAGTTGCACTCACACGTGTCCTTTCGCTGGATAAGGGGGGATTGGTTCCGGTATATCTACGAGCATTGCATGCTTGATGGCGGTGTGAGAAGTAGAACTATCTAGAGGAACAATGTTTGTTTCTGCACTTTCCAGACACTTCATCAACTATTTACGTTGAGGTGTTGTAAAAAGCTAATGGTGGTTTCATTTAAAAGAGATAGCTGCTGAGATGAGTGGCTTAGCTAGAATCAGTCCTCAGGCTGATTACAAATACTTTTCTAAGCAGTTCGTTCGTTGAACAACTCAGTACTAAACTCATTTGAGCTACATAACCTAAATATCATGTAGCCAGTTAGATTCCACGCTGAAGCCATTATATCAAATATCAACAGATTCGCAGATGATTATGACTATGACAAATATCCATGTTGACTACGGTTGTCGTTGATGGCGGCGGGAAGGCCCTCCAAACCCAACGCTAATAGCTTTAGATATACTCGACTTACGATGAGTCGTGCTTACTCATCATCTTCATTACTCTACACGGCACTCGTCATCGCACCTTTTGGTGCATCCCATCCTTATGAATATAATATAATAGCTTCTCTCACAAACAAATGCTGCGTGGCCTCTAACGACGACCGACAACCAGCGAAGCTGATGATGATGATCATAATGCGCTGATGGTGACGACGTTCACCGTGACAGCACCAGGCCAGTGGTAGTTTGAGCATAAAATACCGTAGAAAGGAGTAACATTGGGTCGTATAAATAAAAAGTAGCAAACTTTACTACATACTTGTAGACTACAAGCTGTAGTATCTTCTCAGTAGTAAAGTCTACAGAGTTTACTATATCATGCAAAAAAATACGCTTGTACCCTTTGAAGCCGGATTTTTTTAAGCCTTATTACATCAAAACCTCTTTTTATGCATGCTATTTTTATGCACATTTTATTTATGCACTTTTTTTCATGCCCTGCATAAAAAGAGGAAAAGCTACTCTGAACCAATACTGTGCATAAGAATATTTAATAATGATAGCATCTGTTACAACGGCGGCCAGGGGGTGTTTACAGAAGAGAGCAAAAAAAGGTTACAGGGGGTCCCAGGGGGTTTCAGCGGAATACCAGGATATCTCAGGGGTTTTCGGGGGGTCTGAGGGGGTTTCGGAGCCTCTCAGGTGCGTTACATGGAGACCGCATGGGTTTATGGGGGATTTGAGAGGCCTTTTTCAGAAAGTTGTAGAGCTTTTTCAGCGAGATTCAGAGAGGCCTTACGGATGAGTTTTCAGAGCTTTCGCAGCCTCTCAAGTGCGTTACATAGGGTCCGAGGAGGTTTCAGTGGGACTTTCTAGGCATTTTAGAAAGTTTCAGAGCATTTATAGTGGGAATCAGAGGTGTTACGGAGGAGTTTTGGGGAGTTTCGGAGCCTCTCAGGAGCGTTACATATAGTCCAATCCCCTCGGGGATTTTAAAGGCATTTCAGGATGTTTCGGTGGGATTCATGTGCGTTACATGGGGTCCAAAGGGGTCTCAGAGGCAGTGCTGAAAATTTCATTTCGTCATATCTTAATTCAATAGTTTACAGCTCATTTTAGAAACTGAACGTGAAAATACGGTGTATGAAAAACTTGTGCGGCTAGACCACTTCTGCAAGAAAGTTACGGAAAAACCGCGCTTTTTCAAATAATTAAGGTTAATGTCACGGACTACCTTTGAAAAATGCCAAATGATATTCACCGTGAATATCATTGGCATTTTTCGAAGGTAATCCGTGACATTTACCTTAAATATTCAAAAAATATCGTCTTTTTCGTGACCTTCTTGCAGAACTGATCTAGCCGCACAAGTTTTACATATACCATATTCGCAGGCTCAGATTCTAAAATGAGCTGTAGGTGATTGAATTTAGATATGACGAAATGATTTTTTCTGCACTGTTCAGAGGGATCTTGAAGGCATTTCAGGAAGTTTCAGAAGATTTTGAGAGTCCTTATCATATATCTTTTAAAACGCCCTTTTGAAATGCTTAACCCTCCTTTGACATTAAGACAGTTTTGACCCAAACCGTATACTACGTCAGCGAGCTGTTTCCAACCAACGTGATGCAATAGGAAGATTAAATACCCTTGGATTTATAGATGTATTTGAAACCCCCTGAACTGGAGTTTTCCTAAAATAGCTCGAAACGCCTCTGAAACATCCGTAATCCAATTGAAACGCCCTTAAAATCATCATAACCAATTTGAAATTTCTCCGAAACCTTTTGGATGCCTTTAATAGGGTCCATAAACCCCCTGAAATGCACCTGAAAGCCCCTTGAAACGCCCCTAAAATTCTATCCAACGCCCCTAAAACCTCTAGGAACGCCTTTAAAATGTTTCTGAAACACCCCGAAACTCTCTTAGATTACTCTGAAATGACTGAAGTAGATTGAAACGCCCCTCAAAACCCTTGCAACGTAAGGCTCCTGAAATCCCTTGAACTGGCCTTAAAGCCCCTTGAAATGTCCCTAAACCCCCTTAAAACTATTGAAATGCCCCTGAAATCCCCGTTAAAACGCCAACAAATCTTGAAAGATAGCCCCTAAAAGGCTCCTCAAATTCCCTGCAACAGCCCCTTGAACACCCCTGAAGCCCCTTGGAACCCCCTGTTTTTGGGTTTTCTGAGAATTTTCTGGAAACACCCTTAGCCCCAACCCAAATGCCCAGGAGCAAGATCTGTTCTCGCAAACTATAATCCCGCAGTGAAACCCAAACTTAATGTATGCATAAATTTCCCTCTTACTATGCCTTTTTTAATTTATGCACATTTTTAATTTATGCAGGCCAATACATGTGCATAAATAGAGGTTCCAGTGTACTTATAGAGTTTGTTCTACGTATTTCTGTGGTTCTAGTGCTCAACAGCTGTGATACAGATTTTTTTTTCTGGATATCCTATAACATCCAAACTGTTCCTGAGTTCAGATCCTGAAGTTTACGGATGTAACGGTAACTTTTTTCATTATAGAAAGCAACGATTTGTATTCTATCATGTCCAGTAAGCCTTCTGAAAAGGAGCGTATCTGGTGTGGTGGTTAGAACAGTTGACTATCACGCCATGGACCTGGGATCGAATCCCACTCCCGAAAAACTCACAAAAAATGTGTGAGTTCTTTCTTCGGAAGGCAAGTAAAGCGTGGGACCCGACATGAACTAGCCTAGGCCTAAAAATCTCGCTAACCTTCCGTAACTCGCGCGGTTGGCCACCACCGTCAGCACCACGCTAATGTTAACTTTTTTCTTTATACAAAGCTACGATTTTTTTATCTGTATTTACGAGATTTTTAGCCCTAGGCTAGTTCATCTCGGGACCCACGCTTTACTTCCCTTCCGAAGGAAGAACTCACATTTTGCGAGTTTGTCGGGAGTGGGATTCGATCCCAGGTCCTCGGCGTGATAGTCAAGTGTTCTAACCATCACACCAGGTCCGATCCACTAGCTACGATTTGTATTCTATCATGTCCAGTAAGTCTTCTGAAAGTTCAATATGCAGTATCAGAATAGTCGGATCGCAGGTCATCCAAACTATTCTTGAGTTTAGATCTCAAAGTCTACGGGTGTAACGACAACTTCATGTCCAGTAGGTTTTCTGATATGATTTCTTGTCTGATATGATTTCTGGTTAATCTGGAATGTCTCAAAGCTATCTTGGAATCACTCATGAAATGCCAGGGGGATTACAGATTCCATTTGGATGTGTAATGTTACAGTTCGTTGTGGGAATAACTACTATTACTGTCAAGAGCTAATCTTCAGGACAGGTTGGACGACCCTTAATGTCCCAAAGGTTTATAATAATATCAAGTAGACATCAGATTGGCCCAGTAACCGCGATTGATCATGCAACGTTATTCAGTATATCAGATATGGCTGCTGTTACGATTGTAGACCTGAAGTTCTGAACTCCAAGATAGAATTGAAGAGCTTCATAAATTCAAATAGATTATGCAATGCAATGGTGGAAACACATAAAGTTATTCTTGTACATTGGAAGGACTTCATTAAAAGATAGTCTGGACGACCCAGAATGTACCAAAGGTTACAAGTGTAGATCTGAAGTTTCAAACTCCTAGGTAGTTTGGCTAACTTGGAATATCCCTATAGTGTGTATACAGACAGCTTTGTGGATCCCAGCAGATTATGAAATGCTATTATTTATGGCGAAAACACATAAAGTTATACTTTTAGATTTAAAGGACTTCATTATAGGACAGTTTGGATGACCCTGAATGTCCCCATGGTTTATAATAATATCAAATAGACTTCATATTGGTCCAGTAATCGCGGTTGGTTATGCAACGCTACTGAGTATAACAGATATGGCTGCTGTTACGAGTGTAGATCTAAAGTTCTGAACTCCAAGGTAGTTTGGCTGGCCTGGAATATCCCTATAGTGTCTATAGATGACATTTTAGATTTTAAGAGCTTCAAGAATCGCAGTAGATTATGTAACGCTATTATTTATGGCGAAAACACATAAAATTACACAGCGTAACAAAAATTAACTATTGGTCTGTCTCAAGAGCAAATTTATGTGTCTCTGACAGATTTTGGGCTGCTGAATCCGAATCCGAGCTCAGATTTGCTCTAGCACGTCACAATTTTGAGCTATACCTCAATTTATAGGGCAAAATATGCGATTTTAAGCTTTTTTGACTGCCCGCCATTAAGCATGGAAATATTTTTTTATCCAATCAAAAGGTAAATTGGTCAATTAACATCTAAATTAACGACACATGCAAAATATTTCGTTTTACCAAGTCAAATTTAATAGATTTAAGCATTTTATGTTAGTAATTAAACTTGCATGCAACTTTTGAAGGGTAACTTGTATGGGAAATACCGTACCTAACATTAATCGCTTAAAACTATCAAATTCGATTAGGTAAAATGAAATATTCTGCATGAGTCGTTAATTTAGATGTTAATTGACCAATTTATTCTTTGATTGGTTAAAAAAAATATTTCCATGCTTAATGGCTTGCAGTCAAAAAAGCCCATAATCGCATATTTTGCCCTATAAATTGAGGTATAGCTCAAAGTTGTGACGTGCTGGAGCAAATCTGAGCCCGGATTCGGATTCAGCGGCACAAAATCTGTCAGAGACACATTAGTTTGCTCTTGAGACAAAAAAATGTTGCGCTGTGTTATTCGTGCAGATTTGAAGGACTTCAATACAGGACAGTCTGGAATACCTAGAAAATCCCAGAATATAAAAACAACTTTTGATAGATAGGCTAGATCACGGGTTCCCAACCGGTGGTCCGCGGCCCCCTGGGGGGCCGTGAAGCCAGTCCAGGGGGGCCGTGATGTTACCAAAAAATGTATTTTTTTTTGTTCTATTTTGTGCACATTATACTAATTTTAAATTTTGTTTACCGCCACTCACAATAGCCACAATTTGAGGAACAAAATTACAGTATGTTTATTGTGTAACGTCCAATCAGGAAAAGAGAGCTGAGCCTCACAGAACAAATACTTTTATACCTGTTCTACCGGAAGTACAATTAATCATCGACCTCAATATAATTCTTCAATTTCAAGTAAGAGCAAACTTATCTAGATTATAGCTCAATCAACGGGGGTACAATCTATCCATTTAACACAGTATAAAATGCATCCAGAAGAAAAAATTTTCGGCTGCGCCGCTATTTTTCAGCTACGACTCAAAATGAATGTACATGACAGCATTGTTTACGAAATGTGGGTGTCGATTAAAGAAAGTAACATTGATCGTCGAAAATCCCTCCCACAGTAAATTTCTGCAACGTCACTGTACACAAAAAAAAAAACCGGTTTCGTTCATTTAATTCATATTTTTTTCTAAAAAATTTCCTTGGGCCCCAGATGGTTTGACAATTGGCATAGGGGGTCGTCACCTCAAAAAGGTTGGGAACCCCTGGGCTAGATGAATACATATGAACCTAATCCATATCCAAATTCTGTTTTTAGAACAACTGGTATGTCCATTATTTCGTTTCTCCAAACTTTGTGGTGTTCAGGATGTTCTAGGTAGTCAGTCAAGTTAATACAAATACTCCCACGATTCAAAGAAAAGGTTGCAATGTTCAGGTGATCGTGGATGAATTTGAGAGCCGAGTATTCTTTCTGGAACTCTTTTTAGAGATACCTCTAGAAATGCCTTCTCAAATTCTAATTAACATCCTTCCTTTAAAAAAAATCCTTCCTTCTCACAACATTTTTCTTAGTATTTCTCATTGAATTTCTATCGGACGTTCTTTCAGATTCCTTCCGAAATTTCGCCAAAATTGCAGCATTTCATTCCGGAATTCCTCCGTGAGAATCTTTCAGTATTCCTGAATTTCGACTAATCACGCCTGAAGTTTCTCGCATAAATCTTGAAGGATTTCTTCCAGGATTTATAAACGAGTTGCTACCAGGATATTTCTCAGGTGTTGTCGCAGGATTTATTCTAGAGTTTCTTCCGTATCACTCCTCAAGATTTTCGAATGATTGATCCCATAACTAGTACTGGAGTTATTCCTGAATTTTCACTAAAATTTCTCCCAAGTTTTTTCAGGAGTTTTTTATGGGTTTTCGGCAGCATCTCATCCTGGAGTTTCTTTCAGAGATTTTCGCGTAATCGCTCTTAAAATGCTTCACTGGATTTCTCCCGCAGTTCCTCCTGTAATTTCTTCGCTTTCGTCTACAGATTATTCTGTGATATTTCTTAAAGGTTTTCACGGAATTTCTATTGAGGTTTCATTTGAGATTTCACTCGGAGCTTCTCCCAGAATTTATCTTAGTTTCTCAGAGCTTATCCTAAACTTTCTCTAAAGCTTTCTTCCGAGCTTCATTCAGAGTTCCTTTTGGGATTTCTTCTGACGATACTGTTAATATTTCTTCTACTTAGAAAACTCCCTACAAAAACAACA